>NC_056732.1:1266665326-1266769113 GCF_019279795.1 Protopterus annectens | reverse complement strand
AACCCACATCTCTTCAGGTCCGCATGGTGGTGATGGACCTGCTCACCAGTCCTTGGAATCCCTGTGGCACTGGTGAGCTCATGAGCCAACCGGTCCCACGCCTCAGCCCTATATGCTCCCCACAAGACCTGACCCTGCATGAGTTGGGCCTCATGATTGTGGACTAGGAGCCAGACCATATATCTGGACTCCTCAATGCCCCACTTCTGTGCTTGAAAGCAACTACCCTCACCTACTCCTGACATTCTGGCTGCAAGTTAGGTCTACAATCGTTTATGCTGTGTATTCCCGCCTATGGGGCTTATATATGCCGTTTTTCCCGCACTTATCTGTGATTGGCCATTTTGGAATTGTATCAACTTCACAAAACCTGCTTTGTCATGCTCCACTTTCTATTCATTCCTATATATTTCCTATTACTGCATTTCTAAGTACAGCTGTCATGGCTTAGTGGCTCAGTACCTTGACTATGGTGCATGGTATCCCGGTTTCGAACCTGGCCACTGCTTTTTATATTTTATGACTGTCTAGATAGGCTAGGGGGTGTGTCTGTGTAAAGGCAGTTTTGTTACAGCTTGCTCAACGTTGCCCATAGATTAGCTTGTTGGCGCGGCGTGCAGCTCCGCGCAAACAGGTTACGCTGCTCTACGCCTCATTTGGCTGTCAGCATGCATATTACGCTCAGCTAGGGCCACACAGTTTCAGCGTGTTAAACCACTGCTCACCTACGGGCACTCATTTTACACCTGTTAAACCACTGCTCACCTACGGGCA
Organism: Protopterus annectens; assembly: GCF_019279795.1. Classification (NCBI taxonomy): domain Eukaryota; kingdom Metazoa; phylum Chordata; order Ceratodontiformes; family Protopteridae; genus Protopterus; species Protopterus annectens. The sequence continues at coordinate 1,266,768,339 of NC_056732.1, read as the reverse complement.
GATGCACTCACCTTGTTAAACTATAGCTCAGCTATAGGCACATCTTGCATTTTTTATTATTTTGTTATCTCACATTTCTTTAAAATAAATGGCCTATTTCATTACATTTTACATAAAATATAATTTTATATGTGTACATATATGTCAGGGACTTGTTTCATGCTTATTTTACTATTAATAAATATTGATGTTGTGGGGGCTCGAACCATGACTGCCTGCTCTTCAGCCGACGTCTCTACTGCTACGCTTTTGATTTTTGGCTTACTTTGCATAGTTAGTTCTTATATGCATTTCCACTTACTGCTAACTGTGGCTGAGCTACGGGCATGCCCGCGCAAACGAGCTCACTCATGGCAAACATCTTTACAATTTAAAAAAAAATATAACATGTTCATTTATATATTTTATGTTCATAGTCTGTTGGGGCATGTGTTGTGTTGTGTTTATTCACATTTCCATGGACTCTGTCGTGGGTGTTTACTTTGGGCATATTTACTCTTCTGGGGGCATGTCTGCTTGCAGGGCTCAGCCTACAGACACGCCCCCTACTGTCTTCCACAGACCGTGTTAGCCTTAGGTGTGATTCAGCATGACCTCATGCATATGCATGACAATCTGACGTCACACCGTTTAACTGCAGCCTCCTTGTAAGCCTTGTATCTCTTACACGGAGGCTTCTTGAATCCTGCCCCATGTGTTTCTGAAGTATACTCAAACTATACATTTATGCTGTGCTGTTGATGTCAGTAAAAATGCAGAATCATGCATGTCCATAGCTAGTAGAGTTTGGCTTTACTGGCCTGAATTTAGCTATAAAGACATAAAAATTAAGAATACATGGTAATTCAGAAACTATATAGCTGAAGCACTCGATGTCCTTAAGGGGTCATTTGCATATATCCCATGGGCCATCATTACAGGAGGTTTAAGCTATCACACATTGAAACTCTAGCTTGTTGTTTTTTTTCTCCAGTTTTCCTACAACAAAAATAAAGTATCCTTCTCCCTTGGCGTTCTGTTCCTACAATAAAGTTTCTGCTCCTTCACATAGCTAAATGCTATTAAAGTTTAATATGCAGTTTAATCTATATGACAGCTTACTTTTGTGATGAGTGTAAATAATTGCAAGAAAGCACTGTGTATTCATCTTTAAATTTTATTTATGCAAAGAAAATTAAAAGTTAGTCTTTGCTGCATAACATTATTAACTCCTGCTGAGTGTGATGGAATACTTTCCTAATTTCTGTCATGTCACACTTACAAAGAAATTGAGATTTTGCTGCCTTGGGTGGTACAGAAAGACTCATATTTACATATTTGCAAAGGGTCACTTCTTGGCAGTTTGCAGTTTTTGCTCTGCATTCCCAAGGGCACTCTGTTCAGTAGTGCTCATTTATCAGCTCTGATGGAAAGCATGCAATGGGATAATGTGACACCTTAACCTCTGTCATCCAATAGGTGACACAGAGTGACTTTATTAAAATATGCTTCTCGAGGGTCACTTCAATCAACTGCTGACCTGATTGCCACAGAGCCTTTAAAAATGCAAATCGCATATCTTGTTTCTGGGCTGGCAGATCAGCAGAACCAGAAAGACTCATCTGCATCTCGTAATTAACTTTCTTTTCAATGGTTCCCTCTCTGTATTAGTGCCTCCAGTATTTCACAAGTAAAGCAAGTGATTTTTGCCTTAAGGAACTGTATTTAAGTCTTGAGTGCTATGGTTCATCTCTATTTCAAAGTCCCTCTCCCCTGCCAGTTTCACATCACTGAATCCGAATTTGGCCAAGAGTGGTCTTACTTAGAAATGCAAATTACTCTGCATTTATAAACAATCAGTTGACTGTCACATTCCCTTGTTAGTACCAATGTCTATATTCTTTCTCATGGAAGACTATGACTTTCATGTCATTATATCCTATGTTTATGATGCCTCGGTTAGTTTAATAAGCATACGGCATCATCTACATCATTACCTTTCCAGATCATGCATCAGCCTCTCAGATGTATACGTAAATGTAATACCTGTTCTTATTACAGCATGAGAACGGGCATAAACTGCCTAGCTTTTACTTTGCATGGTCATTCAAACCATGTAATGATCCCAGTGAGCCATGTAACCCTTCTTGCCATAAGTGTAATAAATACAACTATGAATAATCAAAGCCAGACTCATAACTTATTTTCTAATGTGTGCATTTTACTCAGAGTCCATTTACAATATTCCTGTATTTATATGGTAATGTACAGATTATACAGCTATGTGCCACTGAAGTGAAACCCCAAAATGTAATGATAAGTAAGTACCCACAATATTTAACATATGTAGACCTATTTATCTGGAACAAAATGAAGATCAATGTCACACCACACCATATCTTGAAAGTTATGCTTATTGCATCAAAAATATATTGGGATGTCCAATGAAATTATTAATGCAGACTAGATTTTCCAGAACAGCATTTAATGTTTTACTAATACAAAGCATAAACTTTACAATGTCTGTTGGCATGGTTTCATCATGAAGTGTTTGAAATGAAAACGCTGCATTTTAATTGTCTACGTTTATGTTTACTCTGTGTTTTGTGCGCACATTAAATTGGTTTTAAAAGGCTTCCACTCTGTGTTTATTAAATTGGTTTTAAAAGGCTTCCGGCTGGCTTCTAGTCTATTGGTACCTTGGATTTGCTTATTGGTCACACAAATAGTTGTTAACACTAGAAGCATCTGTGAGCAGATATATTGTGATAACTAGCTCTACAGAGAAACAAGGAAATTAATATGAGAAATATTGTATACAAATTAACGCATATGTTTTAATGAGCACATAAAGAGATGCAAATGACTGCCTATAAAAAAAGTCATAATTCATTGTAAAAAAAAAAAAAAAAAATCATTGGGCATATGACAAGGTATATATGGTTACAAAATCTAATGGCAGGCAGGACCTTTCTGAGTTACAACAGAAGACGTGCTTGGCGCAGCAACAACTTTCCCGAAATATCACTTCATTATTATCGCTGTTCCCTCACACCCAGTAGTGAGATGCAGCAGTAGGCATCGCTAATGAAATGGTAGTGACACTACATTATTTACCGCCCTCTAAATGACCAGCAGCTGACAGGCCATTTCCATATCATCAGAGATACAATACAGAGATTAATTGATGTATATGACCCAGTATTGGTAGGAATGAGTTTCCTTACTAATGGACATAAACAGATATATAGCTTATGACATACATGCTTCCAAGGATAAAACAAGGGTAATATTGTGTAAATCCAAAATATCCGTCTACAGAACACTCATTAGTATTCTTCACATGCTACTTCCACATATAGATGTGCATATCTGTTTCCCAGCATATGAGAGGAGACAATAACCACTGTGCATGCCTTTTCTGACATTTCCATCATTCTTGAAGTACTGTCTGTAATAAACTGCACACACATACGACAATAAAGGCATCATATGGTATGACAGTAGGATTACCACATCTAGTATACAAGTCATTTATATTGCCACTTTCTATGCAAGGAAATGACACAGGGTCATCTAGCTGAAATGTGCAAACACTGTGAAAAGTGCATATATATATATATATATATATATATATATATATATATATATATATATATATATATATATATATATATATATATATATATATATATATATATATATATATATATATATATATATATATATATATATATATATATATATATATATATATATATATATATATATATATATATATATATATATATATATATATATATATATATATATATATATATATATATATATATATATATATATATATATATATATATATATATATACACACACACACACACACACACACACACACACACACACACACACACACACACACATATATACATGGGTCTAATTCTAAATTTAGACATTTCAAAACCTCAAATTTCTTATGGTCAAGATCAAATGACAGAAGTTTTGAAACTTCTAAATTTAAATAAAAAAATATTTTTTTACATTTTTGCAGGGCGGGCAAGGCCCCCTGCATCCCCCACACCCCCTCCTGCTAATTAATTGTACCAACTCTGAGATTGCACTACAGTGAGGAAAATGGTAAATATACTATTCCACACTGCACGGTGATCTCCATTCAAATGGTTTGAAGTTTCAAAACTTTGCTCTTATGGTCTTGGCCATAAGAAATTCAAACTTTTGAAACTTTAAAAATTAAATGAACCGATATATATATATATATATATATATATATATATATATATATATATATATACACACACATCTACACATCTATCTGTACACACACATATATATATATATATATATATATATATATATATATATATGTATGTCTATACACACACACACACACACACACACACATATTTATATATATGGCCAAAGACAGTGTGTTCACATGTCTTACCCACATATGCTCTTGTTGTATTTCAGGTGGTGCAAGATACCTGCTGGTTGATGATTCCTGGTGGAATAACAAAATCAATAGGATGTATAACAGGAGGAAGAAAATCATGGCAGAAATTGGGCGATGCAGCACCCGCCAGGATAAAAGAACTCTCGTCAAACTAAACAAACAACTCAGAGGACAAATAAAGTCTACCAAAACCAACTTTGAGGTAAGTTTGTCCTCCCAGGCTAAGGACAACCACAATGCATTCTTTAGCTTTGTCCGCAACCTCAAAGGCAAAAAACAGTTGTGTGCAGAGCTCATTGTAAATGGAGCCACCTATATTGAGCCACAAGATATAGCAAATCTCCGGACTGATAAATTCAGCTCCAACTTTACTCCTCTCTCCCCCTAAACCTTCCATTAGAAAATATCATCAAATATAGCTTCCCCTACTATTACTAGGGAACAGGTCCTTAATGCTCTCTCTAAGACCAAGAACAATGCATCAATGGGACCAGACAATATCCCAGGATGCCTTCCAAATAGCAAGAAACATGACATATCAGGGCCTCTGGAATTAGTATTTAACTGTTGCCTCCAAACAGGATTTGTCCCTCATAAATGGAGAAAGGCAACAGTCATCCCTCTGCACAAAGGTGGGCCATCTACAGACCCCGTAAACTACAGACGCATAAGTGTCACTAGTCTTATATGTAAAGACATGGAAAGAATTATCATGGAGATAGTCAGACACTGGAGCCAACCCAGTTTGGTTTCTTCAAGGGCAGATCATGCCTACTCAACCTGGTGGACTTTTTTGAGAAGGTCACCAAAGCAATAGATGAGGGCAAAATCATTCACATTGCCTACCTTGACCTGGCCAAGGCATTTGACACAATACCCCACCTGGGCATTATTGACAAACCCAAGCAGATAGGTGCAAACCTGTATGTCACCCAGTGGCTAGCCAGCTGGCTCACAGACTGGACCCAGGAAGTTAGAATTGGGGAATCCACCTCTACAAAGAGGCCATTCACAAGTGGAGTCCCTCAGGGATCAGTCCTTGGACCGCTCCTTTTTGGCAATTACTTCTGAGAAGTCAAGATCAATGACAGTGGTGTCTGGCTGACTAAATTTGGAGATGATTGCAAATTAGAAGCTGTCATTGAGTCTTACACTGACACAAATGTTCTCCAGAAGATGCTGACACAGACAAACAACTGGTGTCAGAGCTATGGACTAAAACTAAATGCCAAGAAATGCATAATAGTATACTTTGGGAAGTCATCCATCACTGGTAACTATCATATTGACAATACACCCTTTAGAGTTGACCCAGTAGTCAGGGATTTAGGGACACATGTAGACAGTAATCTAGCCTTTGATCATCATGTGTCTACGGTGGTGAGGAAATCCATTCTATGTTGCACAACTAATAAACAAAGGTATGGCATGTAAGTACAAGGAAGTCATTGTTCCACTGTATTCAGCATTCATCAGACCTATCACTGAGTACAATGCCCCCTTTGGTATGTACCTAACCAGGAATATCCAACAACTGGAATGTCCATAGAGGTTACTCAGTAAAAGAATAGAGGGTGTAAGTAATATGTCCTATGCAGACTGCCTCAGGTCCCTATCCCTGTATTCTGTCTCCTACAGGCTTTTGAGGGGAGATCTATGCCTGGCATACAAGGCATTGTCAGACGCCACTCTGCTGGACCTGCTGCATATCCACAAAACAAACAGCATCAGAATTACCCATTCTAAAGACTTAAACCTTGCCTGTGATATAAATAGGACCTACTGGAGTGATAGGTATGTATCCCAGAGACTACCTCGTCTATGGAACAAGCACCCCATCCATGTGAAGCAGAGTTCCTCTCTAACCCAATTCAAGTGCAACTTGGACAATTGGATGGGAAACCTGAAATTCATACCTGGTTTGGCACCTATGTCTTCAATGGAAACCAGTAACCTGTAAATGATTCATCTCACAGGCCCATACTTACACTTATCAAGGCTATCAGAACTTGTCAGAGATTTGGGATGCATGACTAGGCTTAAAAAATACCTTGTGGTTATTATCCTATTAAATACCTATGGACACCCATAACATACCTATACAGCATTGACAAAAAGTAGTATAATACTGACCACATGCAAATCTGAAATATCACAGAGTATGTGTTCATCCAACTGAAGTCATGGATCCGCTGCTCAGACACATCTGAGGGGCTCTGGAGTATACCAGCCAGTACTGGCAAGATATCCATAGCAAGCTGCATGCTACAAAATATGATTGCTAGGTTCATGCAGACCAGCAATCTGTACAGGAGGCCTTTGGACCTGTAACATCTGCCCCTGTCACAGCCTGTGCAACAGAAGTATTCAGTGGCAAAATTGAGGTTGACTGAGAGGGATAGAGAGAGAGAGAAGGAAAGACTTAGCACCAGCCAACCCCCCTCCCCCAATAATAACTGGCATAGTACATGGCAGTGCAGATGAAGTGGCTGCAGCTAGTTCAGCTCTATATGCCCACAGAACAAACAAGATGCATGAAATGTTAGTTAAAACCATGCTGGGCAATACATGGTCAAGTCACACCATGCATCAGGCATCTACACATACACCTCGATGAGAGCGAGGGTACAGTTATCACCATTTGCACAGAAGCTAGGGGACACAACACATGGCTTGACATCATAACCTGGGGGGGCAAGATATGCCACAGAGGTAGTGATGGGGTACTTGTGGGCACTCTGTGACATAAACAATTTCCTCCAATGAGAGAGAAGTGTAGAACTTTTGGACTGTGGCATGGACGGGAAACCATATATGACCATGATCTGAAGTCACAGCACAGGCTTGCTTTGGCAGGCAATCAGGTGACTGTAATATGCTAAGATGTGTTATTACAGGAACTTGACCTGAACAGAGTCCATTGAGGAGGCATTCTGTTCCTGGTGGCTGGCTGTCAGTCAATGCCACCACTGAAAGGGGGTGGTGGAGTGAGATATCCCTAGACTTGGTTGAGAGTCCCCTTAGACATCCAACTTGTATATATACCCACATCTGGATATAAGACATCTGGACCGGGCACTGATGGTGGCCCTTGCTATACTCTGCACAGAGGTGAATGCAGAAGCTGTGTGTCTTGCCATTGCACCTGGACTCCGTATCTTCAGCAAGTCATTTGTAGTGATAGGTGACTACCTCATAAAAGCCTCACATCACACCCACCACATCCATGTCAGCATATGTAACAACAGACATTGTCTGGATTATAACACTGCATATCTGCTAATTGATTTCTAGACCTACTCAGATATCAAGGTCCATCTGAGACAGATGACAGGAATGGGATAACCTGCTATGCTGCTGTATGGAAGGTATACCTACATCAGATACAATGTGCTCCTTTGCTACTGCTGCCACCACAAGGGGGGATCAATCCTGGCATTCTCAGTCAGGTGGTATCCCCCACATGGGGATTCTGAGTGCTCATACTATGCAGCTTGTACCTTAGGTGGGGAAGGGAGTAAACCCACTCTAACCAATAGATGGGGCGCCACCCAGGTGGTAGAAAGACCACAGTCTATGTGCCATTTCACTGTGACTTGACTTGGTTCTCCACATCACGGGCGCTCTCAGCATAGGTGCTGACCTCAGTTTGTTGTCCTGACCTAGCCTGTACAAGTGTCACTGGTTCAATGGTCCAACCTCTGAATGTGCAATACAGGAAGAAGAGAGTGAATATGAATATCCATGTAACACTGAGACACTGTTTTATGCATGCAAGCAATGGAACAAACTATGCAGATTTAAAACAAATACATAACTCCACTGCCATTCCTTTGCTCCTGCACAATTGACATTCCTATAGGAAACACATACATTGTTTTTGTGGCCTGCAAAGACACAGTGCAGACCTGCTAAGGGGAGTATCTCCCTCTAAGAAACGTAAGTGTTGCCCTCTTGTGGAACCTGTATCCACTGCTACAGATTCATTGACTCTGAGAAGACACTACTAAAGCTTCCCTAACAGTTAGGCTTGAAGTAGATGGTGGATGACTTATTTGTTACTATGGTGCTTGCCATATTTCAGATCAACTTTATGGTGTTGACACACATTTGAAATTGCTGTCTAGTGTGAGTCCACCACCAATAGCATTAATATCATGAGTCACCATCTCCTAGATATGGTCTCATAGAAGCTGTTCAGCACCCTGCTCTCCCTCATAGGTAGCAACTATGTGTTCTGAATGTTTGTAGCATGAGATAATACTCAGCTCAGCTATAGATGTCAGCCTATGCCATCCACCCACTCTCAAGGACATGAGGACACCTATGAGAACAAGACATAGTTTTAGACAATTGACTGCTGAGGAGTATAGACTGATAACTCATAACAGTTCATTGAAATAGGTACACAATAAATAGTACATGTTCTTCAATAGGGGTAGGATCACAGTAGCTGCCACAGATGTGCTGTGCTATGGACAGGTGTTTATGGTTTCCCTTGACTCACGCAGGTGTACAGTCAGTCATAGTAATTTCATACACTGCGGTAAATATTTTAACTGTGAGATATCAAAAAGTGAACTGTAAAAACTGTATACTTGTGCTTTTCAACTTTTTGTAAATATTTACTGTAAATATTGTACATATCTGCATTCCAAACATTTTCTCTGCATGCATTAAGTACTTAATTGTAAATTGCAAATATTCACTATCCTAGCAGAAAATCATTTTCAGTTTATACTGTAACTATTCAATTTATTAGCAAGCTCTATTTTTTTACTCGTATTCATACCTCTCAACCTCTTAGTGCAAGAAATTTGGACAAAGCCCGACAAAATTGGGGGACAAATGCCTAAAAATAGGGACACATTTTTAATATTGCTCTTATAAACTTAGAAAGCTGCTAGAGTAACAGGGTTTGTTTTAACATGCATTTTCTGAATGATTTAAAGTCTGAAAATGTATGTCATTATTTAGTGACTTCAATCCTCAGATCATCCCAGTGATTTTCCAGAAAACCACAAATTTTATGAGGAACAGACCAAAAATATGAGCCAAAAATCTGAAAATTCTGCAAAAATATGGACAGTTGAGAGGTATGCTCTTATTGCCTTAATAACCCAAGTTGTGACTGAAAAGGGCTTATCAACCAGTCCACTTACCTAGATATCAAATAAAACAAATAAATAAATACTGCAATGATATCCCATACTAGTGGTATACTGTGGTCTACCACATACACAGGCCCATGAAGATATGCAAGAGTGGGCTGCAGTTGCTTCTTGTGTAGAGGACAACTATGCAGCAACATATGGCAGGAGCCTACTGTGGTATAATGTTGGTGTTTCACATACAGGGACTGCAACACATATCCTCCATCACAGGCTTAGAGTACAAATGTGTAAGATATACAGGAGAGTATAGGGACAGGTAGGCCTGATAGCAGTCTCTCTTCAGTCACCAACACTATAATCTGTGAGCTCATAGACTCATAGGTATTACTAGGTTAGCGATCTGTAAGGATTTTAAGAAGCATGCCCTTACATTCCTGTAGTAGTTTTTAGTCATTGTACTTTGTGTATGGATAACCTACTGACAGGCAGAGCATGGATATGTTTCAACATTTATGTGTTACCCCTATCCATAAGGGACAAGGGTGCTAAACTGGGGTGAATTTGTGGTTTCCCACTCATTGATCCAAATTACACTTGAAGAGAGTAAAGGAAGCACTTCGATTTATGTGGAGTGGAAGACAGTTTCACAGAAGTGGAATTACCTGTGATACTTACCTGTTCCTCCAACATATTCTATTCACATTGCAGAACAGATTGAGATCCCCTGAGAAGGTGTTTATACCACCACTGGAATTGTGAATATGTAATAGGTCTGACATGATAGAGTCTGATGAGGCACTATACATGAGGCAGAGGTAAACTCTCAGTAGCCTGTATAATACAGAGAAGAGCTGAAGAAACAGAAAATTTGGAGATGGTCTTCATAGTTTTAGGCCCTTGATTTTCTTAGTGGGCAAGAGCTGTGATAATTCCAGTTGTGTCAAGAATTTAGATGAGTACATACTGGAAGAGACATTATTTTTAATGATTGGCCTAATGAGTGCTGAGTACAGTGGAATGATTATATCCCTGGACCTGGACACCATCCATTTAGATATAAACTGTGTGATGAAAAAAGGACTTTGTTCAGTTATAAATACATGGTAATCAAAGGACAGTTCATTTGAATTTAACATATGCTCCCAGATCACTGACTATGAGATCAATTTTGAAGGGTGTGTTGTCAATGTGATAGTTACAAGAGTCATGCTTGCCAAAGGGCACAATTATACATTTCTTGGCATTTAGTTTAGTCCATTCTTTTGACAACAGCTATATGTTTGCTTCAGGCCTCTTGGGAGATCATGTTGTTTTCTGGGAAGTTTATGATGGCATAGAATTTGCAGTCATCTGCAAACTTTGTCAGATGCAAACCTTAGCTTTGACCACTGAGAAGTAAATGCCAAAGAGAAGTGTCCTAAGGACTGATCCCTGTGGCACACCACTAGTGGCAGGTCTTCTGGAAGAGGTAGAGCTACCCACTTTTACTCCTTGAGTTTTATCTGTGATTCAGTTTGCTATCCAAGAAGTTACACAGTAATTTACATTTTGATCAAGTAGTATATCTGCAATGCTTGAGTGTGAAATGTGTAAAACATATTTATGAGGTCAAGATATCTAGAGTGTATCAATTTGCCCTCAAATTTGCTACAGTAAATTTTGCAAAGAAGTCAGCCAGGTTACATAGGTAGGATCTGCCTTTGACAAATCTGAGCTGGCTTGGGTCAAGAGTCTGCAGGTTACCTATATCCATATTTATAAATTCCATAATGATCCTTTCCATAGCCTTACAGATTAGGCTAGTAAGACTTAAGGGTTAATAATTACACATGTCCATTGTAGCTACACCTTTGTACAAGGAAATGATTGCTGTTGCCCTCTATTCATCCACCATGTAATCTGTTTTAACGGTGATATCAAACAGCCTCCTTATAGGGTCAAATTCATGTTTCAGTCTAATTAGTAGGTAACCTGGTAGGTTATCTGACTCCACAAAGGTAGAGTTGGTGACCTTGGATAATACCTTGAGGACTTGTTCTTGGGAGATTTGAGGGGTGGCATGCAGGGATGGGATTTGAGAATAGTGGAAAGGAGAGGTGGATGATGTTTGAGTTAAATTTGTCTGTTAGCAGATTGGCAATGTCCTCTGGATCTGAGTATACATTACCACCTACTATTTATTTATTTAACATTAATTTACTGGGAAAATCTGACTTGGAACACAACAATTTTCATCAGAGACCTGCGGATAAATGTTACAGATGCATGTCTTTGTAACATGGGGGGAAACTGGACCACCTGGAGAAAACTGACACAAACACAGGGAGGACATGCACACTCTGCACAGAAGACATAACCACCAAGAATTGAACAGGAGAACCTCTTGCTGTGAGGCGACAATGTTAACTGCTGCACCACTGTGCTACTATTAGCGTTGTGCAATGCTGGCCATTGCATCTGAGATTTGTAACATAATTAAGATAGCTTTGTGGACATCCTTTACCTGGGTGGATATATTTATCTCCTATCTGGCTTTGCTTGGTTTGATGACAGTTTGGAGTTCCTTGCTTATTCAGCAAGAGTGTTTTGGCATTCAGAGTTAAATTTAATTCTGTGTGTGGTGAGTTCTTTTTCTTTTATTATAGCACCTGTTTATATGAGAGTGCCACAATAGAGATTTATTTTTGAATTTGGTTTTGTATTTATTTCAGAGATAGAACAGATGCATCTCTGCAATGATTTACATGTGCATAGAATTTGGCAGTAAAGGATTTTGCATAAGCATTGGAGTTGTCAGGATAGAAGGGACTTTTGAATTTAGCCAGGTCATCACAAAGTTTTAGTACATTAGCATTTGCATAATCTCTGAACAGAAAAGTATTCAAAGTTGCTTCAGTATTGTCTTTTGGGGAATATAGCTGATGATTTGGGGTCCAATTGGACTATGGTGGATGTTATAAATGGTGGAGAACAAAACTAACCCATATTTCATTGAAACTATTCCATGATTTTGTTGGCACTGTCTGGTATGTAGACTAAATGATCTTCAGAGTTTGTCCAGAAATGAAGCACAGAAATTTCTGGATGTATGTTTCAGGTTGTTTATCTGTCAGTTTATGGAAGGGTGGCTAAAATCTATGGAAATAATGTTTTGCTTAATACACAGGGATTCCTTGCTGGTCTGGAAGGATATGTGGACTGAGGGGGGCATAGTGAGGGCCTATAGTAACCTACGATATAATAACAGTAAGCTAGATGTGGGGGAATTGCATGCCATTATCTTGTTTCGTCTAATGGCTCTAGATGTGAAATGTTTTAATTATATGGAGACACCACCACCTTTAGTGCCTTTGAGTAATTGGGTGGGACTCAATGTGTGATAGGTATTGAAACTCTACACCGATGGAGTGATTTCACTGGTCTTGAACAAATTCTCTGTGGCAATGCATTAATGACTGCTTTGTGGGGTAAGGAGTATATTCAGTAGTTTTATTTATTTATTTTTTTGTTAAAAATACCATTGTTAAGCACCAATACCTTAATTCATCCATCCACAACCCTGCTCTCCCATTTTTTCCACATGGGGTGTCACATCAACAATGACAATCATCAATGTTTGCACCACCTACTAGCTAGCCCTACCTCATTTGCTTTTCCATATAACATACATGCATGCATACACTAACATCTATGGCAAATTTATTACTTCCAGACCAACAACTGTATGTCTTTTGACTGTGAGTGAAAAAAGTAGCACCCAGACAAAACCCACATGAACAAAGGAAGACACGCAGACTCTGGACTCCACCTGATAATCAAACTGGAGAACCTCTTGCTATGTGGTGATGGTACTAACCATTGCACCACTGTGTACCCTATGTTGGTAAGAAATATCTTAATATTATCCAATTCTGTTTTATGTTGGAAGTTTTAGAAGACTGACATTGACTAAAAAGGTACTATCGATGTGGACTAGGATCTAGACAATGTATGAAATCCATAAGGCTCCATCATATTTCTCTTCTTATAAACCAGGGAGGTACATCTCAAGTCATTTACACCCATGTGTACTATGACTGTGTCATATATGCACTAGTGGTGCAAAGACATGAGTGCATGTATAATTTGGTGAATCCTGGAGCCTCTCTTTGCACAGCATGGTGAATTGTGTATCAGTGTGTCTCACTCTGGTGTCACATATGACTAGATTATTATATTGTGTGGAGATTTGCCATATGGACTTTTTGAACTGAGTCAGTGTGACTCTTAGATGTATGCTTCATGGTGGGTACTGCCTGTGTTGTGTGCTTGCTGAAGATACCTATTTCTTAGATTACTTTTAGGAGCCATTTGTGATTTTGGAAGGTTACTTTAAGAGACTCTGTATATGAAGGTCTGTGTGTTTGATCTGAGCTGTGTGTGCTTTGCTTAGTGTGGCATTGTATGTTACTGACAGCATGCTTGTTATTTGTTGTGGTTTTGTGTGAGATCTTTGCTTCCAATGACTTGGTAGAACTACATCGGTCATATACCATGTCTACTGGTTTAAGTAGCAGGGTGTTGTCAGAAAAATAAGTCTAGTGCAATTAACTGCAATTAAATCAGAAATGTCAGTGTTGCACAAGTACAATACTTGCCTTTAGTGCAGAAAGCTGTGGGTCACATTCCAGTACTAGGTAGATAAAATGTAGTGCTGCATATGGAGGCTGCTGAACTCCTAAGTGTGTCATCTTTCAGATGAGATGTTAAACAGGGAAGGTTTTACAGGGAAGTAAATACTTTGGGAAGAAATAGCCAGGGAAGTGTTATGGCTAGGCTTGTATAGGCACTAGGGACAATAGCCTAGCACCAACCTATGAACCTATGAACCTATAAACTGAGTTTCCATCTGCTTGAGTTGTTTGTAGCTCAAGTAGATATAAAGCATCACACAGCACCTATGAAAAAGTGTAGGGATTCTTTATTTTGCATACAATAAAGATTAACATCAATATGTATGTGTTTATATACACACACACACACACATATATATATATATATATATATATATATATATATATATATATATATATGTGTGTGTGTGTGTGTGTGTGTGTGTGTGTGTGTGTGTGTGTGTGTGTGTGTGTGTGTGTTGTTTATTAAACAAAATTTCATTCCTTTTTGCCTTCCAAATTTCCTATATAATCCAGAAAAAATGTAATTCTCCTTTTCCTCTTTTCTGTTTTTCATAATAGCCATGAAGAATCACAAACATATTAATATCTTTAATATTTCCATTAGTTATTCTTTTCTTATGGAATCCCAACCTTTTTTGACCTTCTCACATTCTAAAAAATGCTCAAATATTTCCAAAGTTTTACAGTATAACCATAATCTATCCTCATTCTTTTATAAATCATATTATATTTTACAGCTAACATATTAACCTTAATCTCCAAAGAATGTTGTGATATAGATATCTATTTTTTCTAACCATGTCTTTCTTTCTTTTTATAATGGCTTTCTCTGCTTCTTTATCTAAATTTCTCTGTGGATCAACATAAAAAAAAAATCCATGACAAACTCATACCATAATCTCATATTTTCTGTATATTGTCTATATTTAACTCCCATAAAAAACATTTTTAAATGCATTGATTTTGTTATATTCTATTTACCTTCCTCTCCTTCTTTTCTTCAGATTACCCCATAATTCCTTATATTTATACTCAAAAATACTTTCATTATCAGAAGCTTTAATCATGCTAATTAACCAATGCATTAGCATAGCAGCTTCATATACTACATGATTCTTTAAACCTAAATCACCTTCTTTAGAACTTAAATAACTGATACCCCTTTTTACTGGATTTAACCTAGATCTACAAATAAAATCAAATAAAACTTGGAATAAATCTTTTTCCTGTTAGATAGAATCATATAGACTTTAGACAAATAGACATTCTACTAAATTATGCAAGTTTTATTTAGATAATTTCTTTGTAAACGATAAATAGAAAGTCGTCCTAAAACACATATTGCTTTAATATTATTAAGTTCATCCCACCTGTTTTATAACAACCTCCAGACTTCCAAAAGGAATACCCAATATGTCTATCTCTCTTCTATTAAATTTTACCTCTTCTATCTTATCATCAAAACTTTTGCTTTTCCAGTTACTTAAACATAACCAAGCATATTTAAACTGAACTTTAATAAGTATTTACTTCATCAATTTTTTTTATTGCAATAATAATTATATCATCCACATAAGACAAGAAATAAGGAATTCACAAATCACTTATAGCAGAAGCCAAATTCTTCATAATTTTTCTGAATTTTTCTATTAATTGTATTCATAATTAAAACAATATGCTAGTCGTGGGGCATTCCTGATGTACCTAACTTTTAATTTTAATACAAGGAGATTACCACATTTTAACTAAAATGTTAATAAAGCATTTTTCCCATAGGCTAATTTTAACACCTTTAAAATCTTATACTCTACCCCACACATAATAGCAATACATCAAATTCCCTATTAAACTGGACCCTAGTATCAACCCCTAGCAAATACACCACCACAGGCTCAATGCCAGATTTTCTCAGTGATCATCTCCCAGTCTACATGACCAGACATCTCACACATCCAGTTAAACAGCATATTTATAAAACATATGTGACCTTTCCAAGTTTAACTCAGAAATGTTCATTACTACAGTACCCTGGAACTTTCTAAAAATCCTTCCTTTAGACAATGCTGTAAATAAATTCATTGCAACTTTTCAAAATATCCTAAATAGCATTACACCTCCTAGTAGGAAAAGAATAAAAATAAATAATTCAATTTGGCTATCCAAAAAATGGTATAATTCTAATGCAGGAAAGAAAAAAGGTATAGAAAGAATGGCAAAAATATAAAACACCTCAATATCTTGAAAACTTCAGAATGCTTTGCAATTGTAAGCAAATAAATAAAGACAAAAAACTATACTATAATAAATTTCAGAATAATACTAAACACAATCCTGACTTGTGCTTGGCTTACAGAACAATCTCTGACTCCAACCTGATGAAGTTGCTGCACATCTGTAAGTCAAATGGGAATAGAATTACCCATTCCAGTGACCTAAATTTGGCCTTTGTTTTTAATAGGACATGCTGGAGAGACAAATTCATCTCACAGAGGTTGCCACTTCTCTGGAATAGGCTATCAATTCATGCTAAGCAGAGCACCTCTATGACTCTATGGGAAACTGCAAAGATTTGCCTGGACTAGCTCCAACATTTCTCTCTGACATGGGCAGTCATTACTAATAATAATCTTAGGCATTGACTAGACTTTTTCTTTTGAAATATAATGGGTGTAATAGGCAAGGCTTAAAGCAACCCCTGAGTCAATATCCTTGTAACCTCTTATGAACTTATGAACCTACAAAAAATTTTGGACATCCATTAAAGAACTCTTACATCCTGTCCAAAAATTCAACCCAAACTCCTCTCACAGTAACTTACCACTCAAAACTGCAGAACACTTTGTAGATCAGAGTGTGTGTATGTACCTTTAAGAACCATTTCCAGAAGTAAGGACGTGCATATAAATAGTGAGCATGTGCAGGCAGCAGTGCCATTTTGAGAGAACAGCCAGAGTGTTAACATGTATGAGTGTGGTAGTCAGTCTTTTTATTAGTTTATTTAAGTTTAAGTTACAAAGTCTCATTTCAGATGTGTTTGTGCATAATAAAGCTGCTTGCACTGAACCCATGAATGTCTGTCTGTTTTATCCCAACCAGACGAGTGACATGGTGTCAGAACTGGGTTTAAGAGAACAACTTCTTCAAGCCATCAGGTGCAGAGTTGAAGGTGAAGGCAGATTAAGCTGGTTGAGTGAAATGGAGCTCAGACAAACAAAAAAGTGCCAGAAACAAATGTAAGGTAAAGAAAACTGTACAAATGATGTATTTGGTAAAGAAAATGAAACTGTGCATTTATAAGGCACAAAACACATTATTAATCAAACAAAAAGCACAAAACATATTATTACTCAAACAAAAGGCACAAAACACATTATTAATTAAAAGAAATGTTCAAAACTATGCTATTTGATAAAACTAAAATTGTATTTGAATTATTGCCTAACAAAAGCATTAAATTCAACTTCCTGATAAACAACTTCAAATCACATAGCTTTTGTCAGGCAATAATTCGAATACAATTGATCCTTATAGAATTCCTAGTACCTTCAATCCCCCACTGCACCCTATTCTGGCTGTGTATGAAACAGTATGTGAAGCACAGATCAGGGTTTTGGCTAATGAACAGCATAGAGTGAAATATGTTAATAATATTTCTGAAAATGAAAAAGAATTCTTAAGACAAATAAAAAATAACCGGGTCCATGTTATGAAGCCAGATAAAGGCGGGGGGATAATATTTATGGATGAAATTGATTATATTAATAGGATTAATTCTATTTTGAATACTACTAACTATGAGAAGGTTTCTGTTAATGAATTTAACCAGGCCTATCAATATGTCAAAAGTGTTTTAAGTGACTTGCTCATTGAAAATTCTATTTCACTTGAGATTTATTACTTTTTAACCATGCTAGCACCATTAACTCCAGTTATGTTTGGTATTCCTAAATTACATAAAAATTTAACAAATCCACCATTCCGTCCCATTATTGATGGACGGAAGCCAACATATGCTTGTGCAAAATGGGTGGATAATAAGTTGAAACCATTACTAGATAGTGAATACCAAATCTGTAAGGATTCTTGGAGTTTTTTAGCAGCTATTAACACTCATGAATTTTGTGAACATGCTAATTTTCTTACCATAGACATTAAGGATTTGTATACGGTAGTACCACAAATTTTAAGGCTCAAATGGGTAAGTGAGTTCACAAGAATTAAAGGCCTGGATGATACGACTATCAATGTTCTAGTAACTTTATTAGAATTAGTGTTAAACAATAATTACTTTCTCTTTAATAATAACATCTATCTTCAGAAATCAGGCATAGCCATGGGTTCACCTTGCAGAGGTAGTTTTGCCAATGCAGTCATGGCATATTGGGAAATAAGTTATTTGTTTAAAAATCAGTTGCTTATAGAAAAAGTACTAATGGGAGCAGCTGAAAGAAGAAGAAGATAGAAAAAGTCACCTGGTATACGAGATACCAGGATGATATGTTTTTTATTTTCAAGGATGAATTGGAAGAAGCTCGACATTTTGTAGAAACAATTAAGTCATTTACATCATTTTTAGATTTCACCTTTGAATTTAATATGGAATGTATTAATTTTTTGGATATTCTGCTCATTAAAGACAAGAATTTCAACAGATATTCAGCAAAGATATACAGGAAGCCTACCTATTCTAATTATTTTTTACATTTTTCAAGTAACCATCCTCTGCATCAAAAGAAGGCCATTATTAAAGGCCAGTTAGAGAGGGCTTCTAGAATGATTTCTTCTGACAATGATTTTGAAGTGGAATGTGATAATTTGCAGCAGATGTTCCTTAATAGAGCATATCCACAATATTATATAGACAAGTTTCGAATTGAAGTTAGATCTAAACGAAGTATGGGTCATTTGAAACGTATATTTTATTTAAAGGTCATAATACAGAATGTGATGACAGAATTTCTTTGAACATAAGTACTCAAGTACAAGATGTGGAAGTAGCTCAGATTCCATGTGTTACTAGTTTTTGTACGGTATATTCTAATGAAACTAATATGATTTGTAGTATTGTAAAAAAGAATTGGACTTTCATAACACAAGATTACTCAATTAGTAATAAATTGGGCAATAAGCCTTTAATAACATTTAGAAGAGGGCCTAATTTAAAATGCCTATTAGAATTGCCTTTAAAGATAATAACAGAGTTAATGGAATGTTTAGATGTGGTCATTGCCCTTATTGTAAACATATTTTAATGGGTAACTCTTTTTACATCAAGGATACCCTGTATAAAATCATAGGCAAATACAATTATGTATCTAAAGGGGTAATATATCTTGATTTATGTCAATCTTGTTCAGGGTTTTATATAGGGCAAATGGAGAGAAAGTTAAAAAATAGAATTTATGAACATTTTTATAGTATTGGTAAAGGTAATGTAAATAATGCATTAGCAAAACATGTTAAAAACAATCCAACACATATTTTTAAATTTGTTGTCATAGAACAAGTGAAGAAGAATGTTCGGGGTAGACCATGGCATTTGAAATTAGAAGAAAGCGAGTTGTTATGGCAACTTCGCACTAGTGCCAATACCTTTCCAGGACTTAATGAATATTGCTCTATTAAATGTTTATTAAAATTAAAAGCCTTGCAAAGATGAAGTAAGTATTCTTAATATTTTTAGTGTATAATATTGAATAAGAAATATGTTTAAATTTTTCTAACTAGTTAACATGAATTTATTTTAGGTATTTATTATATATATTCTTGTTTGTATTTATAGATGTTTAGTAATTTATTAGTTTAAAAGTTTTTTATAAAATCTGGTTCTTTAAATTTTAAATAGTCAGTTGAATATTGTGATGTAATTGATGTGATACACTATTTAAGAAGTATTTTGGAGGGATTTTTTTGTCTGAGGAAGTGCAGTGAATTGGGCTGCACGAAAGTGCTTACAATAAATTGGTGGTGTTTTAAGCTTGTGGCATCCTTTTTCTTGTTTTTATTTGATCATAATATACCAGAGAATTGGAGATTATTTTAGCAGGAATACATTTTCATACAAGCAGCTTTTTCTAACAAAGATGCACATAAAGGGCATTCATCTTGTTTAACTTAGCTGGGTCAGAAGCTATTGAAAGAGAGTGTTCATTTGTGCATGCACCAGAAGTACATGCAGGAGAGGGGGCAAACCACCATATTGTGGTATTGGCTGAATCAAGGGAGGACCCTGAGTGCTTAAAACATAAATTTACAGAAATGTACAACCCCCAGACAAATGTTACATTAGAGAGGCACTTATTTTATTAAGAGACAAAAAGCCAGGTGAAATTTTGCAGCTTATTTCATTGACTTGAGAAATAAGGCAAAAATGTATAGATTTGGTGACTTGAAAGATGAGTTAATAAAGGACAGGCTTGTGTGTGGTGTTAATAGTGCTGCAGTGAGAAAGATTGTGCTTTGTGACAGTGATTTAAGCAAAGCCATAGAGATTTGTCAAATCCAGGAGCTCACAGAAAAGCACACAAATATGCTTGTAAGTGATGAGTATGGTTTCAGCAGCCTCTAGAACAAAGATAGACAGCATGCAGCATGTGGAAAGCGTAAACAGGCCTATTCTCATGGCAACAGCAACCCCTGATGGGTCTGGCAGGGAAAACCCATAGCTTTCTAGCAAGTTCCAAGACTAGCTCAGTGAAAAGGGCATGCTCGGTGCAGTATAATGTTGAGTCAGCAAAAATCAAGTCAAGTCTTATTGTTAACTGTTGTAATTATGGAGCCAACTATGAGTCTAAAAGGGAAAAGTGCTTAGCATTTGGTCAGCAATGCCACAAGTATAAAAAATGGAACCATTTTCAAACTTTTTATAAAACAAGCAAGCCTCATTAATTTATTAAGAAAGGTCACTCAAACAAGCAAGTTGATCATGTAGAAAGCTGCAACCCTACTTTCTAGTTAGATGGTCTATCAGTGGTCAGTGAAAAGGTTAATGCAGTATATTTGTTTGCAAAGAATGAAGTATTTTGTACTGACATGATCAATGGTAAACCCACAGAGCTCAAAGTAGACACTGGTTCAAAGTGTACTATTTTCTCAGAGTATGCGGATGTGTTTGACGACAAGCTAGGCAAACTTCCAGTTATGTACTCCATGAAAGTAGACCCAAATGTTAGTCCAGTGGTAAGACCAGTTCAAGAACAAGAGTTCCAATAGCTATGCAGGACAAAGTCAAGGTCCAGTTAGACAAAATGGGGGAGCAAGGTGTGATTTGTCCAGTCACAGAACCCATGTCTTCTATGGTAACTGCTCATAAGTAAATTTCAGATGAAATCAAAATATGCACTGACCCTAGAGACTTGAACAAGGCATTAAAAAAGCTCATTATCCAATGCATACAGTTGAAGAGATTGCAACTCTCATGCCAAATGCCACAATTTTTTTTTCTGTCTTAGATGCAAAAAGTTTATTTTGTCAAGTAATGCTTCATCGCAAATCTTTACTACTGACTACATTCAGAACCCTATCTGGTAGATACAGGATGCCTTTTGGAATAAATTCTGCCAGTGAAGTCTTTCAACATGCAATGGAGCAAATTTTTTCTGGATACCTATGTGCTATAATAGTTAATGATTTACTAGTTGGAGGTAATGATGAAGCAAAGCATGCCAGAAATATCAGGAAAGTTCTGGACAGAGCACATGAAGTGAATTTAAAGCTCAATCCTCTGAAATGTAAATTCAGATTACCAAAAGTTACTTATGCAGGTCATTTATTTACCAGTACAGGCTTAAGACCAGATCCTTCTAAACAAGCAACCATTCTAGATATGCCAGCTCCAGACAATGTCCAAGCTGCAGAGTGTTTTCTTGGTATGGTTAACTATTTGGGCAAATTTATCCCTGACTTTAGTGAGTTAGCACCTTTAAGAGAGCTGACACACAGTAATGTTGTCTGGTCATGGTTACAACAACACCAGGGAGCATTTGATAACCTCAAACAGCAAATTGCTAACCCGCCTATATTAAGAAACTATGATGTTCACAAACCAATAGTTCTTTCCTGTGATGCTTCAAAGTTCGGTCGTAGTGCAGATATTCTTCAGGAGGGCAGACCTGCTGCCTGGACATCTGGAACTCTTACCCAAAGTGAGATGCAGTATGCTTAGATTGAGAAGAAACTGTTTTGCAATTGTGTTTGTATGTTTGAAGTTTCATGATTATAGTTTTGGCTGAGCTATCCAGATAGAAACTGACTATCAACCTCTAGTCACTATTTTAAAGAAGCCTTTGCATTCTGCTCCAGCAAGTCTACAAAGAATGATGCTGAAATTGCAGAAGTATAGTTTCAAAATGGTCTATACAAAAGATAAACTTCTTTATCTGGCTGATACCTTATCCACCTAGCCCAGAAATATCACAGAACAGCTTGATGCAGATAATTTTGACTTTGATGTCATGGAAGCATGTAATTTTTATACCATGAGACTTGATGAGCTAAGATATCATATAGAGAATGATCCAATTTTGCAAAAGTTCTACCACTTCATCAATGTAGGATGGCCATCAAGCAGATTCTGTGTACCACCAGAAGTACAACCATACTTTCCATACAGAGATGAGATGCTGATGGAAGATGGCATCATTTTCAAAGGTCCTAAAGTTATTGTTCCTATCTCTTTACAACATGAATACATCCAGATTTTGCATCGTGGCCACCCAGGTTCCAACTCAACCAAAAGAAGGGAAAGATGTTGGCCTTTTCTATCAAACGGCATTAATAAAGTACTTTATTCTTGTTCAGTGTGCAACAGTACTAAGCCACATTTGAAAAAAGGATCACTTCAGCAAAGCCAAATTTCTGAACTACCTTGGTCAACAGTAGCCACTGACATATTTGAGTGGAACAACTAGCATTACTTAGTGTTGATAGACTCTTATTCGAACTGGTTTGAGATTGATTTGCTACCTAACGTCCATTGGTGTTATTATTAAGTTGAAACATCATTTCTCAGTCCATGGTAGTCCAAAGTTATTTCTGACAACAGTTCTCAGTTTACCAGTCAATTGTTTCAGAGATTTGCAAAATAGTGAGATTTTATCCATGATACTAGTTGTCCTGAATACCTGCAGTCAAACGGCCTTGCTGAACATGCAGTACAGAGTGCAAAGCAATTACTATAGAGGTCAAAGTGTGACAATACCAGTATCTTCTTGAATTTACTTAATCTCAGAAATATACCCAGTGACAACCTACTTGGCTCACCTGCATAGAGACTTCTTTCTAGGCAAACCAGAACAATTAGTTTTAGTTTGTTGGTGCCTAATGCTAAAAACAACAGAGCAATCAAAGCCCAACTTTTTAAAAAGTATTCTTCTCAGAAGTCCAGCTAGGATAAAATGAGCAGATTTCTTCATCCGTTAAAATAAGGAGAGACAGAGAGGATGCAAACGGCAAAAGGCTTTGATTTAATTGGTCAAGTGAGAGGTATATGTACCAAGCCAAGATACTACTTAGTGGAATCTGAAGTTATAGAATACAGGAGAAGCCGCAGACATCTTCTTCCTGTATCAGAAATGATATCGCAGCATCGTACCTGTGATACAGACTCTAGATCTCAGAGCAACCCTGACAATGTTCATACCAAAATCAGTATCCATTCCCATTCCTGATGATGCCTCAGTTGTCTTCATTCCTTGAAGACAGTCCCTATTGCTAGATCCAATTCTGACTTTTATGTTACACGATCAGGTCATATTTCTAGACCTAGTGTAAATCATACAGCAACTTGGACATGATTCTTTTATATGTGTATAATTTTGGATGATTGCATGTCAGATAATTAGTTCTGTCAAAAGATAATTTCTGTGTAAATTGCATGTCATTGAATACTGTCATTTCATATATGGACTATTTCTCGAAGAGGGAGGATGTAGATCAGAGGATATGTATGTACCTTTAAGAAGCATTATCAGATGTAAGCACGTGCATATAAATAGTGAGCATGTGCAGGCAGCAGTGCCATTTTGAGAGAACAGCCAGAGTATTAACATGTATGAGTGTGGTAGTCTGTCTGTTTATAAGTTTATTTAAGTTTAAGTTACAAAGCCTCATTTCGGATGTGTTTGTATGTAATAAAGCTGCTTGATCAGAACCCACGAAAATTTGTCTGTTTTATCCTGACCAGACAAGTGACACAGTTCAACTATTATTTTATAGATAATATAGCATCTCTAACCAAGGATTCCTCAACATCTAATCCCAAATCTGACCAGGAGACATATCACCACATCCACCTTCACCTTCAAACCTGTGCCCACATCCAGGTCTATATCACATGATCAAATGGTCAAGTCAATGAACGGCATTTCATCAAAAATGCCATTCATCAAATTCCCCTCATGTGGGGGGGCTGCACCTCCCACAATCCCTGTTAATTATATATACCAACTCCGAGATCGCACTACAGTGGGGAAAGGGAAAATTTCTAAATCCTCACTGTACCGCAATCTCAGTAAGAGCAGTTTGATGAATGGCATGCTTGATGCAATTGCACTGAAAATGCCGTTCGATTAACTGATTATTCAATGAATTGATACGGACTCCCACATCCTATATAAAACTACTCTTAAACAAACTTAAACCATGCTCTTCTTTATCTTTTTTATCTGATGTGCTTCCAAGTGAGTGAATATATATAGAAGCCAATAACATTGCCTATCTATTCTCAATTCTTAAAAACAGGTCAGTCCAGAAATACCATATTCCCTCTCTCTGGAAAAAGTAATACATAATCCCTTTGCACAAATAAGGAAATTCAACAGACATTAATAACTTTAGACTTATAGCAATCTTATCTCCCCTCACCAAAATACTTCAAAAATGTATTCAAAAACAATTGCTAGACTATCTCCTGGAGGAAGAACTTCTAGCTCCTACACAACATGGCTTCTGTCCTTCCCGTAGTACTAGCACTGCCCTTGTAACCTATATAGATATTGTCAATAAAGCTAGAGATAATGGCAAACTAGTGTCCTCCTTATTTCTAGAATTATCTAAAACCTTCAACACAGATTGTCACAGCAAACATCTACTTCAAATGTCCTAACTAGGTCTCTCCCAGCCCATCCTTCTAATGTTCAAAAGCTACTTGTCCCATAGGTATCAGTGAGTAAAATGACACTCCACCCTCTCTCCTTACCTCCTAGTCACCACCAGTGTACTACAAGGCTCTATCCTTATTCCCCTCCTCTTTAACATTTTCACCAACACCATCCATACAACAGGCCACCCTAATACAATACACAAATGATTCCACTCTCACTTGCACATCTGGCAACATGATTCACCTCCAAAAAATTACTTATGAAGCTTTAACAGCCATTTAAACATAGCTGCATAATTCACAACTCATGATCAACACAAAAAAGACCAAACTACTACTTTTCCCCCAAAACCTTCTCTTATAAAAAATGAAATTTAAAGTCCTCTCTCTTGAAAACACAACCATTGAAGTCAACTCTCATAACAAATTATTAGGGGTGATAATGGATGATAAGCTTACATTCAAAATACATATACAAATTTGCATAAGAAAAACTCCTCAAAAACTAGGGATGCTTTACCAAGCCAAAAACATTCACACCAGCACAACTACAACTACACTTGCCAATACTTATCTTTTCAACACTCTTCATTATGGCACTCACATCCTTACTAACCTCTATTTTTTACAAAAATTAAAATTTGAACAATGCTATAACAAAGTTGCTAAATTTGCAGCAAATACACCTTTCAGAACCTACCACTGTATAGCACAGAAAATTCTAAAGTGGTTAGAACTGCTTCATCAACTAACATATACAGCTTCTTACTTCCTATGAAATTATCCAGCATCCATCTGCCTGTCAAGCACTAAAACCTGTTCTACAAAACTATGTTCACAGTTGATCATTGCAATACAGTGACAAAAGACTCCTGTCTGCCTACAAACCTATCAAATCTGCTGGACATTGTCTGTAAATGTACAAGGGTGCTAAGGCCTGGAACTCCTTACCTGTAGCCATCAGGACAATAACCTCCCTCCCATCTTTCAAAACCACTCTGAAAGACTCCCTATCTAAAATCTGGCTCTGGTCTTTCTCAAAATCAAGATAAACAATATCCCTAAATGTGAACAAATACCTTTTCATTGCTTATACCTCCCTACAAGTACCTTTTCATTCCTTATACCTCCTTATTGTCCCTTCTTCAATTACTTCCATACTTCTATCAAATTTCCTTCCCTGAGTTTCTATTTAAATATACTATAAGCCTGTTTCTCCCTCACTTCATATTGCAATTCTTGATTGTATTAGACTAACAACTTTAATTTCTCTACAAACATTTAAAATTTCTTTAAATATTAAATGATTGTCATATAACTTGTATAGATTCTTAACCAATGTTTTTATATTATGTCTAATTTGTTATAATTCTTTAAACTGCTTTATTTTTGAAGATTATGAAATTATTGCTCTTAAAATGTTTTGTAATAATTTGGAGCTTTTCTCAGTGGGGCTCCTCTGAAAATGGGTTTCTACCCAACCAGACTTTCCCAGTAATCAAATGTCAATGAATAAATAAATAAATATTATTCCCAAATCATCCATTCCATTATAACTTCAGGGATCACATTTTCAACTTTCCTCTGACTTAGCTCCATAAAAATTTTATAATCATAGTTATTCAAAGTAATTGGTCTCCAATTAGTTATTTAATTTTTATTTCCTTTTTTCCATATGCATTTATTAACTCCCAAACATATTTCTTTATCTGTTTATTCTTTACTTAACCATTCATTAAATACTTCAAGTAAAATGTGCTTAATGTTAAATCACTTTTTTTATAGATTTCATATCCTAAACAATGGAAGCCAGATAGACAATCCTCTTTTAATAATGGTATTATCTCTTCCAATTCTCCTAAAGTTATATCTTTCTTAACCAATTCCTTTGTGAATGTCTTCACTTCCCAAACCATCGTATTCACTTTTTCTTTATTCTTATATGTTTCTCTAACAAGCTTTTCAAAAATGTTTATGATCTCCTCCTGGCTATATCTTATCTTACCTTCATTATCCTTTTCATATTTTATTAAAAATGTCTTTGTTTACATTCTTAGCCAAAAAACAAAAAAAATACTTCTTCTTTTTCACCTTTACAAAATATTTTTGCTTATGTAACAACGTTTCAATCGTTTTACTCTTACTTTGTCTCATAATATTTATTATTATTATCTTCTACATATAATAACATTTCTCTGCATATCTTATTATACCTATCATTTTACATTTTCCTACATTCTTTTTGTACTTGTACATATGTTTTCTTATACTTTTATTTAAAATCTAACCACCATTGAGTCCAAGAATTATAAAAGGGTCTCAGTGATAAATGATCCCAGAAAAGCTGATTTATTTATTTCTGTAATACATAATCTATTATTCCCTTTCCAGTATATCTTTTTATTCCATTAGCTTTTTTAATTTTCTCATTTCTCCAAGTTTTACCCAAATTGTTCTATGACCTGAAAAAACATTAATCATAGCAACTCCCATTACTTCCTCTAAATCTTTGGAAAATGCAAAATAATCAATTTCTGTTTTTAAAATAGCTCTTTTATATACCCACTGACTGTATTTCCAAATACTCAGATTCCCCATTTCAAAATATTTTAAACATTTTTATCAGCTTTCCTAGCTTTCTTTTAACACTTTTAAGGCTACAATTAAAATCACACATGATAATAACTGACATATAACCAGCTACATGTGGCAAACATTTCTTTGAATAACTTTTCTCTTTCTTTAAGATCAGTATATACATACAAACCAATAAATCTGTATATCTAACATCCTATCCTGACATCAGCTATAGTTAACCTGACAGGAATCATAATACATACATCCAAATGTTTAACACCATATCTGAATAGGAATATAACCCCTGAATATGTTTATATGCCCAAATTCTAAACTACTTGATGTATCCATAATTGTTCTAACTGTGACCTATCAGAGAATAACATAAACCTAGTATCCTTTCAACAATATATATTGACTTTTTGTCTCTTACACGAGTCTATTACTGTCGATTTCTAAGCCCTATTGACATTCATAGATATCAGCTTTATATTGCTTTTTTCCTCCTGCTTTTTAACCTTTAGAGGACTTTTTAATTTCATTTTTCTAACTTCCACTGTCTCTTCAATGGTACCTTTATTTATTTTTTATACTCTACTTCTTTCTTCCCCGAATCTGATTTTAGACTGTCAGGAAATTCTTTTACCTCAACGTCTATGCTTTGCAGATTTTTTCAATATCTTCCTCTACATCCTGCACTATACTGTTTTCTTGTGCAGTTTTCATTATATCTAAAGTATCAGATTCTTTGGGCCCAATTCCAAAATAAAGTTGCAGACAGTGCAGTATGCTGTAGGAAGGCTTCAACGAATGAAAGGCACATGTGATTCTATAATGTATGCTTAAGGAAGCTGTAGGAATTATTTATTCAGCATAGGACAATTATGGAATCAGCACATGTCCAACTGATTCTATAAGCACAGGTGAGCTCAACAGAACTTAAATTCAACAAACTGCTTCACCAACAACTTTACAAAAGCATTTGGCATAAGCATAATTTATTACAAGCGAAAGTTCTTTCAGTTGGAGTCCTGTGGAATCTACACCATTACTTACAAAAAAAAAAAAAGTGCAACCAGTATGTAATGTATTACAGCAGGCTGGGGTACTAATAGTCCTAGAGAAAGATCTGACAATGCATCCTAGAAAGCAGCGAGCTAGACATCATGCTACATCTATGCCATCTTTCTGATCAAGAAATAATTTACAGGTATCAAATAGAAATCAGGTGTAGGCTGTGTGTAATATGTGTGTCCTACACATGTATGTATGTACCTTGCAAGGTAACCCCGTACCTGTCAAAACCAAGTATGTCTCACCTTAGGTATTCTGGCATCACAGATATTTCAATGGCATATGGGAGATACAGTAGGTGTGTCACAGAAAGCTGTCAGTCTCACCCATTCCCAGTTCATGGCAGCAATGTGCATTAATGTGGATGAGTACATCCACTTTCCAGCCACAGACATAAAGAGCAGGAATGCCATGCACCATTTCTACATGATTACCAATTTCCCTTTGTGTTCAGTGCAATAGACTGCACCCATATTCCTATCAAAACCCCTGCTGTGCCCAAAGCAGAAATGGATATAACTAGAAAGGCATGGCTATCACTTAATTGCCAGATGGTGTGTACAGCAGATGGCATCATAGCAAACATAATGACAACACACCTTGGCAGGGCACATGATGCCAATATGGTAAAAAAAAGGGTCTGAGGGGCTTCCTTCCAAAACAGTGAAATGCCAAAGTAACTACTATGTCTTGGTATATACAGGAACACATAATCCAAACCTATCAACAGTATGCATGATGTCAACATATGTATATGTCACCCCTTCTCACAAACAGATGACTGCAGTTATCCACTAGAGCTGTGGCTAATGATATTATATAGATCCCTGTATAATGCTGCAGAGGATGCATACAACAGAACACACATGACAACAAGAAACATCAATAATTATGTGTTCAGTGAGCTGAAATCCAGATTCAGATGACTGGACACATCCATGGGTTCAATGCAATACACACCTGAAAAGGCAGCACAGATGATTACTGTGTAATGCTACTCAACATGTTAACAGCAAAACATGGTGGCTTTCCAGCAGTAGGTGTGGGTGATATATCCCAAGAAACCCTGATGTCCGATGATGACATTCTACAGCTGTCAGGGGATGTTCAGGAGGATACAGAGAGAGGGAGAAGAAGTCATAGTGGGGGAGGGGTTTGGACACAAGTCCTAGTTCAGGCAGCATGGCAGAATCTGACACACAACTTTGAGTAAAGACTGGTCACAAGGTCCTAAGTACACAGAGTAAACATTGATGTTTGCATGTTGACCCAAAACAGCACCACACAGTTTACAACTAATGGAATTGACCCATTAGTTGCACAGAGTAAACATAATACATAACCTAATCTTAATGTATAGCACTATGAACACATATAAAATACTGAGACAAAACAGCAATCCAGGAAGACCACTTGCAAGGTGCATCACCAAAGATGAACACACTGGCACACGTGGGGGATGCACAACAGAGGTAGTCATTGACCAGGTAAGATATTATCATATAGAGTAATACCATGTAACATTATCT
The DNA here is from genome assembly GCF_019279795.1 of Protopterus annectens. Classification (NCBI taxonomy): domain Eukaryota; kingdom Metazoa; phylum Chordata; order Ceratodontiformes; family Protopteridae; genus Protopterus; species Protopterus annectens. The sequence continues at coordinate 1,266,737,818 of NC_056732.1, read as the reverse complement.
ATCCAGTTGGCACACTGAAAAGAAAACAAGGCTCATGACAAGTACAGGAATGCATCTGTATATCCATAAAGAAAAACACTGTCTGTACAATAACAGTACTGCCTCACCTAAACATGGTATTGTTACAACATGGGTCATTTCCATATAATATATGTGCAGACATGCAGAATAGCAATGCCACTGACCATACAGCATACCTGCAACATACATCCATGTTGTTGATAAAGTAACATATGTATACCTGCATATACACGCATATTCAGTCAAATATGGGAAGGCACACATGGGGAAAATAAGTAAGCATAGTGACTGAAAATAGAACAAGTTATTCAAAAAGCATTTAGTTCTGGTGTTTAGAAAAAGTTATTTGGAAAGGCATTTAATTCTGGTGTTAGGGATTTGCAAGACCATATTAAAATACTACACATGACATCTGTATGTATAAAGAGGCATAGTTATGCATGTGTAAATGGAAGACTAGGCAGACTGTAAGAAAACAGCAATCATATCTGTTCACTAACAAAGATGCAAGTAATAAAGCATGATATCATATAGTGATGTTGTCAACATCATCTCTAACAGATATCAATGTCAATCAGATTATACATATCCCAAATTACTCTCACCACATGTCAAAAAAAATTATAAGAAAAACCTGTGGCATCTGACATGTCAACAACCACCGATACATTACTGTGTCAGTGATCAGAATAATGTACATCATTGCCACAGGGTCAAAATTATACAACAGGACACACATTGGCTCAGCTGTCACTGTTACACTAATGCAGTCTAGGGAGGCCATGAGAATAGCTCATACCATGTTCTTGTCTTCCCCTGCTATGTCCAGAAACACGTGGCTCTTGGTGCTCAGTGGAGGAGCTGGATGTAGTGTCACTTGCAGGTATAGAGTGGGAAGTAAAATGACTGATGTGTCTTTCTGGGCTTGCCTGCTGGGCTCACAGTGGAGTGACTATCAGCTGATGTGTGCACATGCTGCAGTAGAGACCTCGATGTGCTATGACCAAGTGTGAAGGGGTCAGTCTGTACCCACTGGAGGTACTGTACTTAGTATGGTTAGGACACAGAATTTCTGGTTAGTACTACAGCACTGCTCTAATACTGCTGTAATAAGATTTTCAACAGAGCATGCAACTGACAACTCACTGTCATGCTATGCAGCCAGTGCAGCCATGATCTCGCCATATCTGCACTCTTGACCTTCGTGTAACCTAAGCAGTTGGTGCACTACATAATCAGTTGCACAGGCAAGAACATGATGGCTGGGTCCATGACATCAATGGTAACATTCATTCACCTGTAATAGTAGACAGACACCCTTTGACAAATTTCCATGCACAACAGCAACAAAACATACACATGTCTATTAATTTCTGAATGATTGTCTCCCACTGCTTCTCTCTGTGCTCACCTGATCCAAACGCTATTCCCAATTCTATAACCTCACAGTTAAACTGAATACCTTCTATGTTTCCCATAAATCAAAACCCTTTACTTTTGTCTTTATGTATACATAAATGAAGCATCTGTCAATAGCTATTTATCTTTTTAATGCCTTCTTCCATACATTCCTTATTTTTAGTAACTTAGGCTATATCATCTGCATATGTAAAAATGATTGGCATTCGTATTTCCTCCGTTATCTTATAACCTGCAATGTTTAACACTCCGTTCATTTTATTGACAACCACATTCATAACTAAATCAAAGAAAATGCTATTTGCAGGACATCCTTGCTTTATCCCAAACTCTGTTTCTGTTTCTTCACTAAACCATCCATTTAATATAATTCTCTCATTATTTTTCTCATATACCAACATAATTATTTTTATTATTTTTTCACTTATATTATAATGCCTTAATATGTCCCATAAATATTCATATTGTATACTATCAAATGCTTTGCTCAAATCTCCTAATTTTAGTTTCCATCTTTTTATTTATGATATCATCTATCACTTCCTTTATTATCCATAATAAATCCTGATTTCCTTTGCCTTTTTTTACCAAAGATTGTATATTCAAGTAATTTATCTACTGTATTTGCTATTCTTTTACCTATTATTCTCATAAATATCTTATAATCCGTATTATTCAACACTATTGGTCTCTAATTTCATATAACATCTTTTTCTCCTTTTTTCATATAAATTTCATAAGCCCAATATATATTTCTTTTTTACCACTCCTGTCTCAAGCCACTCATTTAACACCTCCAGAAAATACACTTTTGCCTGCCTTCCATATTATATATATATGATATCCAGTGCTGTCCATTCCCATAGCTTTTTCCAAGTTAAGTCCTTTTAAAATTCCATTTAATTTCTCTATACTTATACTTTGTTATAAACTCTTATTATCCTTCTTACTCATTTTTTTAACTTTCCATTGCTGTCTTTCTTTTATCTCTTTCTTTACAAAAGTATTCCCTACATACTTCCTAATTACCTCAAGTATTCCATCTTGTATAATCATTCTTTCTCTATCATTATTCTTTAATCCCCTTATTATTCTGTTATTCTCTTTTACTAATTTATTTAAATATGGAGCCACTGCTTCCTTTTTCCCTTGTAAGAAATATCCTTGTTTATATAACATTTTCTTAATCGTCTTCTTATTTATTTCATATATTTTCTACTCCTTTTCATAAAAAAATGGTCTTATTTCTTAATATTTCTCTACAAACTTCTTAGCTCAACTGCCTATATTTTAGTTTTACTACCCTTCTCTTCCCAGTTTGACAATCCAGAAAACACTTTTTATACTTTTTCTTAAAACTTATCTACCAACTCATCCAATTTTCATAAAAAATATTATATCTATATGATCTTTCCATAATTTATTGATCTCTTTCCTATCTTCTTCATCTAAATCTTTTTCATTAAGCCTCTTAATGTCTTTACCTATTCTTGTACATCTTTACTTCTCCTGTATTTCTAGCCACATGGCTAAATAAGCTGAGAAACCTGTTATTTTTATTCCTTTTTGCATAATTTTCAAACTATCAGATACAAGAAAATAATCAGTTTCCATTTTTATCTCATTTAGTCCAATGTTTATTGTGCCATATATATAACCTTCCACTTTTACTTATCTCATATACATTCCTAACATCACTTCTTTCTTTCTTATTCCTAGATTACAATTAAAGTCCCCTACTAATATTATATCCATATTAAACATTATCTCTCATTTCCTCTTTATAACATATGCATATATAACAATAATTCTATACACATCTGCTTTCCACTTTAACTTTATCACCGTTATTCTTCCCAATTCTTCTATCATAAGATCTAAAATTTTTATAGTTTCCTGCAATAACTCACCTAGTCCTGATCATGTATCTTTTCCCCTATTCCAAATAATATTTACACCCCATAATACTTCAGGTTGTAACCTTTCTTCTTCTGTTAATAGTCTCGTAACTTCTAATATAATTACATGCATCAAGTAGGTGCACTATTCTAATACACCTATTCCTATTTTAACATTCTTTATACTACTAATATTTATTGCAATAATCTTCAGCCTCCTTTTAAAGTAAGATTATTGTCACCTTCTATGTATATCCTTTGACTTTTTTATTTTGTTTCACAATTACATTTTTAAACTTCCTTTTTCTCTCTTTCACCATTTTCCCTATAGAATTTTCCCCTCACTGCTTACCAGTTTATATATTCCTCTTCACTCGTATCTTGCACCTCTACTTCTCCTTATTTTTTTCATTTTTAATCCACTATTATTTTTTTATTGCTTTCTTGTCCTTCATGTTGCTTTTCTGCATTTCTTTCTATATTACATACAGATTCTTGTATATGTTCTTGTTCTATAACGTTTACATTTCCTTCACAATCCACCCAGTTTTCCACATTTTTTACATATCATATCTCATTTCTTAGCTTTATGTCCTGGCTTACCATAAATAAAACATTTCCTTTTATCACAATTAGGGATTAGATTTTCATCTTTTCCACATAATATGCATATTTTTGGTTGTGCTCTATATTTAACAAAGCTTCTTTTACTATCTATATTTATCACACTTGGAATGTGTATAACATTTTCATTTTCCATTTTCAGAATTACCCCACATTTCCAACCCTCAGTCCATAAACCTCTATCATCATATATTTTTGTTGTGTCCATAACTTCTTTATATAATGTCTTTAAATAGCCCTTTAATACTTCTTTTTCAGCTTCCATTGTAAATTGCACCAAAATGCACTTTTTAGTTTTTCAATAAAATGCTTGCACCACATAAGAGTTCCAAGGATTACAGTACTTTTTTAATTCATACTGTTGTAAATATTTCTTCATATGCTGCCCTGTTTCAAACAAAATGTCACGTTATGTTTCTTTATTAATGTTAATTAAACCTATTACCTCTTTCAGTGAAATACTGAATGGTGCAGTCACAGTGTCTTAAACTTCATAGCTTTCCAGACCTTTTTCTTCTTTACTACTTAACCTTATCAGAATTTTTTCTTCACCATCTCCTTTACTTCTTCCACTCATCTCTATCCTTCTTTTACCATCTGCATATACAATCCCTTCTTTTCTGCAACCCCTGTCATCTCTTCTTCCTGTATCATGTCCATGATTTCACCACATGAATGTGCCTTCTCACTGTCTGCTTCATTATGGCCTACCATCTTTTTTAAGTGCACATCCCACAGCCCTCCTGACCGGAAGGTTATTACAACACAATAATGCATTGATACCTCTTCATTGAAGAGGTTTTGCTGAAAGATATCTTCCCAATCACATAAGGCATGACTGCCTTTCTTTGTATATCCACCTCTTGCCACTGAAAATGCTCTACTGCCTTTTCCGATCCATTAGCAACACCATTTCACTTTTTACAAGGCTCACCTTTCCTGCGCACTGCTTCCACAATGACCTCCTTCATCATTTCAACAAAAGTGTTGTTGACTCTACATTTGCTAGCATCACAAATTGCTAGTACTTCCATCTTTAATATTTCACTATTGCCTCTCTGCTTCTCCAAGCTGCCTTTGCGCTCAGAACAGATGCTGGAAGTAGAGGGAAGTTCTCCATTGCCTTAACCAAATTTCCCCCAGTAACAAAAATACCTCTTTGGGTATTTCCTGAAAAAAGGCCATCAGCCTAATACAACTATCCTGCTCAACATAAGGATAAATATAAGTAAATTAAAAAAACAAATTCTCAAGGTACCCATTTCAACCAGGTTGGCTACAGAGGTAGTTAAACACAGCAAATCCATGTTTCCTGCTCCTATGAGGTTTAGCATGATTTTCTGGATGTACTCTGTCTATAACAAACAGTCAATGTCAACATACAAAGAGCAACACAATACCTTGTGCAAACCTATGTGTACAAATGAAGATGAGTGTGCCACCTAGAATAAAACACAGCCACTGTTCAACTACTGACTATTTAAAGTACAATAGGAATTATGGGGGTAGTAGCTTGTACAGGGATAGTTAAGGCTCTGGATGCCTGCATCAATACTGTGTAGAGGGCACTACCACTGTGAGATGTACAGTGCTATACTAAATCACATTATTTACAACACAGAAAATAAGCAACTAAAAGATCAAAAGAGCATACTAGCCAAAAGAAAGATGGATGATTTTAGACTCAGTAGCAAGTAATGCCTCAAACTAGCCTTGGGAACCTTCTTTACCCATCAGAAGGAACCAATAAACTAATTTCAGCAAAAACTCACTAATTTAGACACTCAATTGGTTTGCAAACCTGATTTGCTTTTGGCTACTACCAGATTACTAGTAGCGCTAGCAGGACTAACCCAGTCAAAGGATAAATAAATAACACGGTCAACAAAAGATGGATAAATAAGTAACTAAATAAATAATTACATAGTAGTTCTGGTCACACCACAGCTACAGGCAGCTAGGAATCAATGTCCCTTTTCTCTTTCTGTTACCAGATACAAAACAGTGCTAATCCCAAGTTGGCTGCTAAGAAGTAGTTCACATGCTTTCCAGTTATCAGTTGTTTCTAGGAAGGCTAGAAAATAATGCTGCTGTATTCCTTCTCCCAGCTGAAGCAAAATAGAAGCAGTAACCCAAAGCCATTTTCTGAGATGTGGTCTGTAGGCTACCACTGATTGGTAGACTTGCCTAGATATTTGTAATTTCAAAAGTAGGATGGAAATTTATATCGTAGTGTGCACTAAACAGTGAGAATATATGAAAGAGAGGGTAAATAAAGTTTTAACAGTCTAATGGGTGGTCCTTCCTAGATTGAACTCCTAATGATAACACAACGTGTGGGCTATATGCAGTTGCAAGTTGCAGAAAATATCATATACATACATACAAATATTTCAAGCACAGGCGTTAATGCCCTTCTAGCTTGTCAATATACCAAAACACTTGCTCCCATATTAAGTGTCCAGGCTGTTCTTAAAAATATCTAAACTAAAGGTCTATATTAAAATCTCGAAGAGGCATTGCATCGAACACCTCTTCAGTAACATGTAAATACCAACCGCACTAAATCGCAACGTTCCAAACAGCGATTTCTTTCCCTGGGAAAGAAATTGCTAGCACTAAAAACACATACACACAATTTCAAACATAACTAAGTGGGGGGCTTTACCCCCACACCCCCCAACATGGGGGCCTGTGCCCTCCACACCCACCCTAAGTATACCAATTCCAAGAATCCACTACAGTGGGGTAAAGGGCAATGCATGGCTAAGGCCAAGTGATTTTTTTTCCCTGGGAAAAAAAATCACTGACCTGAGCCTTCACTATTTTCAGATTTCAGTCTAAATGTGTCAGCTAAATGGCCTTCGCTGTAATGCTGTTTCGTCAGTCTAATACAGACCCCTAAACTAGTACCCGCTTTAATGTAATTTGGTAGTCTGCTTGATGCATCAGCTACTCTATCAGAGAACCAATTAGTACACTTTTCATTCCTATAGAATCTTCTACACAGCTTATCTGATGATTGTCTAGTACTTTTTGATAACCACAAATATTCCCATAGATAGTTGTCTCTAAATGCCCTATATACTTGAATAAAGACCTCCTCTTAGATATCTGTAAGAGACACTGTACAAGTTCAGATATTTTAGTCTTTCATAATAACTTAAATTTTTACATCCATGGATGCCCTCGGTATATTTCTGCTGTACTCTTTCCAGTTTACTCATGCTTGTTTTCTTATAGGGTTTCCATATTGTTATTCCATACTCAAGTTTGGGTCTAATGTAACTAACAAACAATGACTTCATCATTTTTGATTTCCTAGACTTTATAAATCTTTTTATACAACCTATAGTTCTATAACAATCATTAACCAACTGGCTGAGGTGATTAGAAAACTCATAGCTGAATCTTCCCATATATCCAGATCCTTAAATGAGTCTAGAGTTTCAGTCACTGTGTACTGTACTAAATATTCACCTTTCAGTTTATGTCTCCCAAATCTCATATGCTTAGTTTTTTATGTATTTATCAGCATATTATTCTCCTATGCTCAAATGGTCAATTTAGTCAAGTTATTTTGCAGACATGCCTTATCTGTAACACATGCAATCAATTTACCCTATTTCAGGTCGAGTGCATATAGACTGTACAACACCTCAGATGAAAAAGATAGGTCTGAAAGATACAATCTAAACAAGTAAGGCCCTAGGACAGAGCCCTGGGGGACACCCTGACTGTAACCAAGGATTTCACCTGTCCAGTTACTGTATGATACTTGCCATAAGGAAGGAGTAGACAACAACCAGCTAGCACAGATATAGAAAAGACCAGGAACTGAAACCAAACACTGTATTTATTAAAAAAACTGAGTGCTTTCATCAGCTGTAACAATAAGACTTCATCAGAATAAAAATACAAGTCACTTTTCAACATTTAAATAACCATCTCCCCCATCATATGTTTAAAATACACCAATCACGTATAAACCATGTATTTTAGTCATCCACCATTCGCACTTTATGTGATCGTAATCTGAGCACACTACTTAAAGAAACTCCTTTATTTAACCCTGGGTACATTCATGCATTTAATTTGATTCACCATCTCAGTTCTGCATATCTAATAAATCTTCCCATGGTCCACCACTGTTGTTTTTTTTTTTGTATAACATCCAGACCAAAAAATAAAATTTGTGAGAAGGATAGCCAGACAGATGTTTAAAAAGTGCATTTGTGTATTTTGTGTCTTTTTTATGTTTGATATCAGATAAATGTTCATAAATTCTCTAAGTTTCCTTTTAGTTTAACCCATGTAGAATCTTTCACAATCTTGACACATAGCCAGATATACTATTCCAGGAGTGTTACAGTTACTTGCCATATCCTATTTGGAAGCCATGCAGCTATCTATCTTATCAAGAGTACATCAATACCAAGTTGCTGAAGTTAAATCTATATAAATTACATCACAGGTATACATACAAATGTGTGTGTGTGTGTGTGTGTATGTGTGTATATATGTATATATATATATATATATATATATATATATATATATATGATACATCTTAATGCTTTGTGTGTGTGTGTGTGTGTGTGTGTGTGTGTGTGTGTGTGTGTGTGTGTGCGCGCGCGTGTGCGTGTGTGTGTGTATGTGTGTGTGCAGATTTTGCATTCAAAATGGTGGAACATCAATTCCTTTAAAATGCAAGTCGATAAATGTTTGTGTGGCATGGATTTAAATGAGATTATACCATGCATGTTTGCAGTTGCTAAATTTTGGTGACTCACACAAATAATATGATGTACAGTTATGGTATGGTCTACAGCTCACTGGCAATACACTGAAAGGAAGGGCTATCTTTCATGTAATTGTGGAAATGTAGCTTAATTATGAAGATGTTGACACATTTACAGGAGTTTAATGTCTTGCACATACTTGTGTGATTATACCTTAATTATGAAGATATTGACACATTTATAGGTTTCTGATACCTTACCCATACTTGGGTGATTGTTATATTTATTGTGAAGATGTTGACACATTTCCAGGCTTTTACCTTTACTGTGAAGATGTTGACACATTTCCAGGCTTTTGCTATCTTTCACATATTTGTAGGACTGCAACTTAACTTTGAAGATGTTAACACATTTACAGGCTTTTGCAATTATGCACATACACTTGGAAGTGTGGTTTTGCAGTAATGTCTGTATCTCACCTACACAGGTTTGAATGTTATTTTTGTCTCATGTCTCTTTCAACACAGGAACAGTAGGAGGGCTATCATAGGAAATAGCTGAAAATTGTGTCACAACAAGGTTGGTGTTCCAATTACCTTCTAATGTGTCCTATATTAACTGAAGTATTTGAAGGACATCTTCAGTAATGTTATTATTACCATTGTGTCTCCCACCCATAGGCCAGGAAGCCATGCAGCAACAGGCCCATCAGCTGCACCTTGCCCCTAACTCTGTAACTGTGCTTGTAGCAGGTTAAAGACATGGAAATCTCTCAGCAGGAGGAGTTTTGGCATTTCCAAGGCAGGAATTCGGGCTCAATCACCTTCTGTAGCCTAACCATCTTTGTTGCAATTTGTGCAGGAGGGTGGATGATAATGTGATAGCCCATTATGGGTTTGCCACTGTGCCCCTCCTGGAAAGCTTAGCAGATACACTTGACTGGCAGGTCCCTATAAAGAGGATATGAGAATAATATTTCGACCCTGTCACCAGCCAGCCTGACCCATCCAAACTATCTTATGGTGAAAACTGGCATCCGTATGAGACAGTAGTCAGCAAACATACTGCCTGTATATAAAAGCATCCCCAGCAGCTGCACCTTTTCCTTTTGTGCTGTGACTAATACCTTGAGTACTGAATACTCCCCACCATCACCTTTTATCCTCTATCTATCTGTATATGTCCATCCCATGTCCCCCCTCCTGGTTTGTTCAGATCCACCCTGTTTGCCTGTACGGTTCCTCCATAGACTAGTTCCCTCCACCTTTCCTTCCCTGATATATATATATATATATATATATGTGTGTGTGTGTGTGTGTGTGTGTATGTATATATATATATATATATATATATATATATATATATATATATATATATATATGTGTGTGTGTGTGTGTGTGTGTGTGTGTGTGTGTGTGTGTGTGTGTGTGTGTATATATATATATATATATATATATGTGTGTGTTTCAGTGTGTGTGTGTGTGTGTATGTATAGTCTTCAATTATGTGATATATATATATATATATATATATATATATATATATATATATATGTGTGTGTGTGTGTAGATGTGTGTGTGTATATATATATATATATATATATATATATGTGTGTGTGTGTGTGTGTGTGTGTGTGTGTGTGTGTGTGTGTGTGAGTGTTGTGTGTAGTTTCAGCTTTCTCGGCTCAGTTGTATGGTCTTCAATTATGTGGTATATATATATATATATATATATATATATATATATATATATTTATATATATTAGGTACCTATTTCCCACAAAAAAAATTGCCTTGCTTTCCTCCCACCTGCTTTTCCTTTATGCCTCCCTTCTGTATATATCTGTGCTACCCCCACCCATTTCCAACTGTCCTATAATCTTCTTTCCTTCACTTTCATGGAACCAATAAGTGTCCAGGTGACTGGATAGCTAATGGCACATTTGTAATGTGCTGCAAGTTAGTACTGTGCAGGATCCCTAACAGCCTGCTCCAACACACACCAGCTTGTACTACCTGCTGCCTTCAATTATCATTAGATCTGCTTTAGCCAACACACACATCAGCTGCCTTCCTCCCCAACTTCCTGCTTGCTCTGCTCCAATTTGATTGGCCTGCACCATTTTAGGCTTGTTCCAGTTCTAACAGATAAGCACATTTTGCTGCACAGCTACACAAACTGCAAATGTTTGTATATTTATGTATTTTACACAGTAGTGTGCTGCCATTTAAGTATTGCAAGCCTCACTTAGGCATGCAGAACATCATGATGAGATCTTGTCTCTGTTTTCATAATTTTATCTCATGATATTTGCTGCTCGGCTGATGCACCCATTTGGTCTGCAGGTGTCCATGTTCAGCCCATGTCAGGTAGCCCATATGCTAAATGAATCCTTGTTTACATATCTGTACATAAAATAAGAGTACCACATAAACATGAACAAAGATTAATATTATAACTTTCAGATTACCTTCTTAAATACATACATCAGTTATGATACAATGTCTTTATAGTCTCTAAATCAATGCATATGAACAAAAGTTATTCCTGATATTCTTAATATGAATAGTATTCACACAACATAACCATGTTATTTATATTTGCATATTTACCAGTAATAGTATGTAAAAATAGATTTTTGTACTAATTCTCTAATCAAAAATCTACTCCACTATTTATCCCTTGCCTCTGAGACAGTCTTCTGAGGCAAAGCACAATGGGATCTTTGTGGCCCGGCTGGGATTGGAACAGTGACCTTTCCAACACCCAGGTCACTCAGTAATGTTACCTGACTTTGATCTTCAATCCCTTTTTCAGCAAGGACCTGACCATTTATTATATTTATTTTCTTAAAATTGTTTACTGAGGTAGAACCTTGATCAAACACTGACCAATGGCATGCTCAGTCTGGTGACATTATAAAGTAATAAAACAATATCCAGTATACAAATAACAATGGTTTACATTTATGACTAAGCATAAGCAATCTGACAAACAAAACATATATAGAAGATCTAACAAATAAAATACATTTACAGTTGCATTTCTGGAAAAGAAAAGGTAGAATGTAGTTAAAGCAGAAGAAGTAGTAGTGGTTGGGATATATGCAGCAGTAGCTGGGTTAGGAAATCTAATAGAGACCATAAAATGAAAGAGGGGATCAGATTATACATGTAATGAGTTTAGAGCAGTGACGGTGTGATAAGCTGAATCACAGTTTAGGATGAGGGACTTAATCGGGTGGATCACATGTAAGGAAGGCAAAGGTACTACTAGTCCGAGATGTTGGTTTATGCAACATGTCCTCTAGATGGACAGTTGTATTCAAACTGTTTTAAGTATTATTTGAAGTGCAGCCTAGACAGGGAGTGCTTTGTGTTATCAGGTAAATCACGAGGAAGCAACTGCTGTAGGTTTGGGGCCAGTATAGGGCAGCAGTGGATAGTAGAGTGCAGTCTGAGAGAAAGGGGTTGTCGAGAATGACCGGCTCTAGCTTGGCTTTTTAGGTTATGGGTTTGAGTAGGAGTAAAAAGTTTGGAAGAGAAAGGGGAAAGGCTGCCAAATTTGAGTATTTTGAAGAAGAATAATAAGATTTGATTTGGTCTGTACTAGAAGTGACTTAGTCTTTGAAAGAATAAGGCAGTGGTGTCCATTTCATGGTGAGTTAGCAACAAATCAATATATTTCCATTCATTCATTCATTCATTCATTCATTCATTCATTCATTCATTCATCCTTGGTATATAAGGCAGTAGTTACCACATTCTGGAACTGGTTGTACTTGTCAATGTGGTCTTTCATGCCAATTGGCATGCAAAACTATCTGTTGCTGTTCCAGCGGAAGTGGTTTGTGGTTATCCCTGATCTCTCTGTTGCAGGTATCACCATGTATATGCCTTGTTAAGTTATGAGGGTTTTCCATCATAAGAAGATAACAATAACATTAGTTTCTGTAGTGTCAGTTTATGTATCACATGGTTACCTCAAACTCAATTCTAATTACTTGCTATAGGCTATATGCAATGAAAATTTCTTAACTCATTTGTGTATCTTCTTCAGGTACCTCCATCTTTATATTCTTAGGAGTCACATCTATCTCCTACAGTGACTCTGTGAACAGCTGCTGCCATGCAGGGAGTTAACTGGACACATAGGGAACATATTTAGATTGCCAGGCCTTTTTTATCACAAAACCAGACTGCATGCACATCTAGGACAAGTTAAATTCTCTACTATACTCACCAGATGCCTTTAGGAGGTAGGAGTAAACTGAAGTACCCAGAGAAGCCACCTGTGAACAGAAAGAGAACATGCAGACTGTACACAAAAGGCACACAATTCACAAATTGGCATAGATCTTCCTGCTGTGAGGTAGCAATGTTATTCACTGTATCACTTTGCTGACCATAAGTTCCATATTCTACATTAAAATGGCATCCCTGGGATGTGGTCCTTCAAACATCTGACATATTTGGCAATGGCCATTTTTAGCCCTGGTCAGTACTTTATGACTTATGATAAAAATTTGTAATTGCATCTCATTTATTGCTTGGCTTTCTTTCAGTTTCATAGAGTCTTTACTAAACTTACTGCCACTAAGTCAAACAGCACACTGAGCCACATTACCCAGTACAAGTGGGAAATAGCCACTGGCAACAATTCTATTTTTACAGTTGTCTCTGTACATTCCATTTTCCCTGATTCCACTGTTTCTGTTTCATAAAAGCACTGTTAGTCTAGTATTAGTGGATGTACGAATCTCATTGCAACAAAATGCAAAAAAAAAAAAAATTACATGTTGCATGGGTTTACTGCAGGAGTTATGTCATCAAAGGCTTTATCAAGTCCTTGCAAGAGTTTTTCCTTATAGTTCATTTCCTTCTAAGTTGACTAGCTATAGTTGTGTATAAAGTCATTTTGCTGTAGAAATGTCTTAATTTCACCTGACTTAAACTGTTGGTGATTAATTGACATTTTTTTACTGAGCTGTTTCATGCAAGCAGTATTAGCTATATTTAGATATTTTTCTGTCATTGCTGACTTTAAACAGATGACTTCTGAATAATTTGGATGGCATCCATTCTGATAAGGAACACGGATTCCCTGAATGGCTTAAGGTCAATACGAATGTTGCAGTGGTGCAGATGACCATTCCCAATGAAGTAGGCATGCTGTCATTTGTACATTTTGTACCATTTGGCATGCATTTGCTCTCAGATCTAAGTCTTCAATTGCTGTGTCACTGTTAATCCACCACATAAATCTTTTGGAAAGGGACATCATTTTTGCTGTTTGCAGCTGCTGCATATAGCATTCATTACACAGGAATGTAATTTGGACAGGATTATTACTCTGGCACCACATATCAAAATATCTTGGCATTTTAACAGTTGTTCTTATCTAGCAGGGGATATTGGGTTGCAAAAAATTACTACTCCTGCATCAGCCTTACATTGCAAATTCATAAATTTGAAATAATGTTTATTGACACTTGATTTGTGTTTGCAAAGCATGATTTGTAATACTTTACAACAATGATATGCAACATATATATACTGGTAAACAGTTACTGATTTCTCAGGCTTTCTACATAGCAGTCATATTAGTTCATCAGCATTGCCCTTTTATTTTGTTTTCATTATAGTAGTGTTTTCATAGTAAGAGGCACATGCACAGTAGCCCATCTGTCACACCAGAAAACTGATGATTGTTGCTACCCTCCTTATGATGGAAAATCCTCAATTGGTTTTGCATATTCCATTTTCTAATATCTGAAATAGATACCAGTGACTTGTGATCTGTAATTAGTTTAATCTTCCCGTAAAGATTTGGGATAAATTTGTTTATTGCCCATATGAACCTAGGCATATTTCTGCCTACCACAACATGTATGCATTGACCTTTGATTGATAAGCTTGAGACAGGTTCTATAGGTCTCTGTCTACCTTATAGGAGTTTGTTCAAATGAATGGTACCAATTCCATAAGAGAAAAAAAAAAACATACCAGTCCAGTGATCCATAATGGAAAAAAAAAACAGGTGAGCATCTACTATGACATCATTTTTCTGAGCCATTGACTTTGCACTGTGTAGTACCATTGAGCATTTCTGCATATACATATAGTCATAGTATGGCAGTCCTAGGGTGGGATTCTCAAAGCATTACCCTAAATTACTCCAAAGTAATGTAATTCTTATCTATTAAAAAAGCTTTGCACTGGAGTTATTAGATTAGCTTACAGAAAGGCATTCAAAATCTCACTTTAGAAGCAATTCCAGCCATGGCATCTTCTGGGTCCTATACACTTGTAGCAGCATAATTACCTTATCATATACTCATGCAGTCAACCACTGTCAAACGCATGGCCACAGCATGCACTTTCTCTTTGACAAAAGTGCCATCTGTCTCTGCTTGCTCTATGTCGGTACTTTCTTCATATGTCTGTGTCATTATGGTATGTTGCCAAGGTGATACACATGTCTGTGTCATTATGGTATGTTGCCAAGATGATACTATCATTTTCTGCCATCATTAGGATAATATCTTGGTAGCAAACTTTATTCCACATACACGAGCACCTCAGCAAACATTGGCCTGTTGTTGGAACAACCCTTTAGGTATAGTATTAATTGCCAGAAACTTCTGTAAAATTTACTTTATTTTCATCCTTGCACTTTGTCATTATATTTTTGAAAAAGGGATCACTCCAACTTTAGGGATGTTACAGTATTTTAATTTCAGACAGGGTATATGGTACAATGTTTAATCCTGTTCTGAAAGGCATGGACACTCATTTCTGATTTTTAATAACATTAATTTATATTTTTCTGAGCTGAAATTCTGTAATATGTACTTATTGATCATGCATGATCTATTGAGATTTGATTATTATATAAGTAAACATAATTTAGTTTCCAAGAACAGAATGATGAGAGAAATGAGCTAACATTTTTTCAAGTTATTAAACACCAAAAGAAATGCATGTTATTATGAAGGAGTGTTCTTACTTAAAATACAAAATTTGATAGACCTTCTGTTTTCACAGGGCTTTGAACAGTCAGGATCCAGAATTCTAATGCATTTCTCAGAGGAATGCAAAGCAGTGCCCAGATAATAATTTATCATATATAGTTGTGATAACTAAATGCATTTTACTTTTACCTGTGGTACAATTGGGTCTGGTACTTTCTTTCTTAAGTTGGGTCAAGTTGTTTTCTGTTAGATCCCTGTTTAGCTGCTATACTGTCTTGCTTCTCCAATAAACATTAAGTTCTATGTCTATTATCAATTTATGTCATTTGGTTTTGGATAGTTTAGTGTTTGGGGTTTTTTGTAATATGTTTGTAAAAGATGACTGTGGAATGGATGCTGTGTCAATGAATAGTTTTGAACTGCAACAATCTGTCCCTTGAATTATTGTAAATTAGGGACTGCTATCACAGGTTCCATTATTATAGACAATTAGTTTGAGGTTGAGGTTGGCTTCTACATTAATTAATGCATCTTTATTCTC
Source organism: Protopterus annectens (assembly GCF_019279795.1). NCBI lineage: Eukaryota > Metazoa > Chordata > Ceratodontiformes > Protopteridae > Protopterus > Protopterus annectens. The sequence goes on along the minus strand of NC_056732.1, from coordinate 1,266,721,600 downwards.
TTATCTGGCCAATTACCTGTGAAGATATAAGACCTCAGTGATACAGGGAGGCATTCAATTATCTGCCTATGGTCACATTTCAATTAATTTTATTAATTTGGGGTAATAGGCTAATAGCCACACTTTGAGTTGAGCACAACTGTTATATAGGCTTGTTATTTTGCATATGCTAAGGACAGTCCATTTACTTTTGCTATGAGAACTTGTGGGGAGAGTAACGTTTGAATTAGTGTTTATGATGTTTGTAGCAGAGACTGTGCCTGATTTTTCTTTTCTTTTACTGCCCTGTAGGGGCAATATTATTATAGAATAAGAATAAATTTGTGGGCAACTTTTTAAGGTCAAAACCAGATGTTGTTTTGACAGATACTTTGTTATGGTAATATAGTTTTAACTGTTTATAGCAAAAGTGCAGGGTAACTGAGCCATACACAATATGTGCATATTGAAATAGCCATTAGGGTTAGTCTCAATTGCTCTGTTTTTGTCACATTATCTGTTTTGGCTTCACTGAATATGTAAGCCAGGTGTCATACTAAGCTTGTTTTATATATGGATGGATAAAAGAATGGTTAAAAAGAGAGGTGTTAAACCTATTGCTGTTGGAGAGAGAATGTAAATCAGTTAAAACTGATGTGGAAAAGTATCAGAACACAGTGGAGGGAGAGTAGAACTGCCAGATTTGCTATGGTAAAGCAAGTTATTAGAGTTTATCTGGACATAAATGAATGGAAATGAAGGGGAAGGGAATCTGTGGACTAAAAGAGTTTTAGTAGCTCATTTAGTTAGTGCTGATAGCTTGCTCAGGTCGACGTTTATCTGACTGGTTGTAGGGAAGACTGGTTGTGGGAATGGCTGGCAATTGGCTAACTGACATGGGGTTGTGACTTGAAACTCTGAAGAAAATCAGGAGGTGTTGGGTGGGAATGGAGTAAGAGTAAAATAATCAGGCACTGCAAAGCTCATTGAGACCATGATCAGCACACCAGTCCCGCAGTCTGCCATCTTAGATCACTTAGACTGAAGCCGCAGCTCCCTCACACAGCTTGGCACTCCATGTTCATGCTTGGTAGGTGTCTGCTTGCCGCCCTTCATTTCTACTTCCACTTTTCTGTTTTTTTCTTTCTCCTGCCTTGCGGTCTTTTAAAAGTACTTGACTAACTGTCCATGCTGTCCCAATTGTTTTCAATAGGTCTATTATATTCATAAGTTCAGGACAACCCATATATTACACAGGCAGATCCGCTGAAGCATTGTAAGTGAAAGTGTTTGTTGATATGTTTTTGAAACTAATGTTTTTACAGTTTTAAAAAATGTTTTTACAGTCATTTTATATATGTTTTTCAATAGTTTTTTATAACTGTTAACATCAATGATGGTAAATTATCAAAGATCAATTGTTTGGAATGTTATAACAGGTTTGGAGTATATTCAACCACTTAGTTGTTTTTAGTGCCAAAGACATTAATCTCTAATGGTCAGGAATTTGTCAGAAGCCAGCCCCTTGGGCCCTCCCTTCTCAACACATCTCAGGGACTCGTGTTTCTCCCCAAACACGCCTACTTTCTTGTTATAATAAACACAGATCAGTTTTGGACTCTGACTTACACAGCAGTCATCTGCCTTTGCAAAATAAAAGAACTGAATGCTAGATGAACAGACTCCTGAGTGTTCATTGGTGGTAGTCTGGATAAGACTTGCTTTGTGTTAGATGCTTGACTCCACAGAGTTTTGAGAAAAGGAACATTTGACAACTAATCTTCATGATCCCAAGATCCCACATTACTAATATTTTGAAGAAAATGATCCAGGCTTACATCTGAGCCAGCAACACAGATGTGACTTGCTCCTACCTACCCACTCAGATAAACACAGGAATTTATTTTATAGTTTGGCTATTGTCCCCTTGTGGATCTCTATATAGAAAAGCTGTCATCACATCATGAATTAAAATCCAAACTGGGAATAAATGGCTTTATCTTGTTCTCTGGTTTAGAATGTAACTGAATAACAGACAAATAATTGTCCCTCCTAGATAAGCAGTAGTGTTGCAGTGTAGCAGTATATCTGTATTCCTTCCAAGAAGCAAACATACAGGAATCTCAAATTAATTTCTGTCTCTCTATGCACACTGAGTGGGTTTCAAAGAATGCTGTACTCTGATTCTGTTGTTATTTTGAAACAAGCCACAAGCCAAGAAAACATGCCTAGATGGTTTAATACTTCTGACTCAGCCCTTAAGAATTCAAAGTACAGAAATTCAAATCCTTTCTAACTTTATATTTTAATAAGATTTTCATTTGCAAATGATTAAGTTTTTCTAAAATGCCCTTCACTAACATAATTCAGATTTTGCTGCTCTGTATTGTGCAGCTTGATTTAAAAAATCACTATATGCTAGGATTTTACTTATCTAAAAGACTACTGTTCAACAATGTTTTCTGCAATATTGCATAGTAGGTAAACATATCTTTATTTGTATCTACTTCTTACTGTTTCTGTTATCAGTTCTCTTCCACTTCCTAGGTGTATTTACTTTCTCCAACTATCCTTCCAGCTTTATTCTCTTACCCAAAATTAATTTATCAGGTTCCTAATTTTGATGCAGTGCATGGAACACTGTGTTTATGCTCTGATATCTGGAAAAAGACAAATAAGTTCAGTGTTACTATAGAGCAGGACCAGACATAAAAATGTTAGGCACCCCCTAAGGTCAGGTCGTATGCTAGGTAATCAAATCTTGCAGTACTGACCAGCAAAGCTAGTAGAAGAATAAAAAATAGATTTGTTTTTGCCTGCTTTCGTTACCAACAACTCATCCCTGACTTCCTAAAATAAACTTAGAAAGCAGCCAGAGTAACAGAATGTGTGTGGTTGCCAGCATTTCTGAAGGATACAAAGTCTGAAACTGAAAGGAATGTCATTATTTAGTGACTTCAGTCCGTGAACTCAGTTAACTGGTTTGCATAAACTTAAAAAAAAAAAAAAAGCTTTTAACAACTTCTACAGGGTGTCCTGGTCCCCCTGCTGGGAGGAGATTAGAAGCATTGTCCTAGATCTAAGTGCTAATGTGATTTCCTCTGGGCATATTCCTGATACACATTCCCCATGAAGGTGTAATTTTAGAGGTGACATATGTAAGCAGCGATGGTGTGAGTGTAAAGGCTCCCATATCAGGATGCAGGTGAGCTTGCATGCCTGCAGAAATGCTTTTTATATGACTTTTTTAACAATCCAATGTTAGAATACACCTGTCATCAAGTGGCTTGCAACAGTGAACAGAAACTGTAAATAGAGAAACTTATACTCCTTGAAATGTTTTAGCATGCTGTAACACAACAGCCTGCAATAACATGACCAAAAGAATGACGAAACTTATGCACTTGCACAAGTAATATACTGCACCCGAGAGTGTTACAATGAAGATAGTATACATACCATTACAGACTGAAAATATTGCAAAACAGATAGCAAAAATGTTATTACAGCCCGAAAAATGGTGTAAAGCATGAATCAGACTAACTATCACACTCATGCATGTTAACACTCTCATTGTTCTCTCAAAATGGCACTGCTGCCTGCAAGTGCTCCCTGTTTATATGCACGTGCTACATCTGGAAATGCTTCTTGAAGGTACATAAACACGCTCTGATCTACATCCTCCCTCTTTGAGAAATAGATCATGTACTAAATGATGGTACTCAATGACATACAATTTACAGAAGTGATCTTTTGACATGCAGTTATTCAGAACTAATTCTTTGACATGTAATCATACATCTCAAATAAAAACAATCACGTCCAGGTTGCAGTGTATGTTACACTAGGTCTAGAAATACAACCCGATCATGTAACATAAAATTCAAAATTGGATGTAACAAAAGGGACTGCCTTGAAGGGATGTTCAACTTTGGGGACAATTGGGACATCATCAGGAATGGGAATGGGAATGGATACTGAGACATGTTCTTCAGTATAAACATTGTCAGGTTTGCTCTGAGATCAAGAGTCTGCTTCACAGGTATGATGCTGCGATATCACTTCTGATACAGGAAAAAGATGTCTGTGGTTTCTCCTGTACTCTACACCTTCAGATAACACTAAGTAGGATTTCAGCTCGGTACATATACCTCTCACTTGGCCAATTTGATCAAAGCCTTTCACCGTTTGCATCCTCACTGTCATTGTGTAACACTCTTTAAAAAGTTGGGCTTTGATTGCTCTCTTATTTGGGCATTGATTGCACTGTTGTTTTTAGTATTAGGCACCAACAAACTAGAACTGATAGGCAAGGTTGTTTGTTCTGGTTTACCTAGACAGAAGTCTTTGAGCAGGCAAGCCAAGTAGGTTGTCATGTGGTATATTTATGAGATTAAGTAAATTCAACAAGATTTATTAATTTATTTTATATTTGTTGACCAGGTTTGTCTGACTGAGCTGAAGAGCCCTTTTTCAACGGAGGCCCAGGGAGAAAAGCTCCAACATATTTTACTATTTTCATCATATATACTCTCGATATTGTCATGCTTTGACCTCTCTAGTACTTGCTTTGCACTCTGTACTGCACGTTCAGCAAGGCCGTTTGACTGTGGGTATTCAGGACTACTAGTAACATGGATAAAGTCCCACTCTTTTGTAAATCTCTGAAACAATTGACTGGTAAACTGAGAATAATTGTCAGAAATAACTTTGTGTGGACTACAATGGACAGATAAATGATGTTTCAAATTAGTAATAACAGCACTGGATGTTAGCTTAAGTAGCAAATCGATCTGAAACCAGCTCGAATAAGAGTCTATCAACACTAAGTAATGCTGATTGTTCCACTCAAATATGTCAGTGGCTACTGTTGACTAAAGTAGTTCAGGAATTTGGCTTAGCTAAAGTGACTCTTTTTGCAAATGTGGCTTAGTACTGTTGCATGCTGAACAAGAGGAAAGCACTTTATCAATGTCTTTTGATAGAGAAGGCCAAAATACTAGTCCTGTCACCTGTCTTTTGGTAGAATCATAACCTGGGTGGCCAGGATGCAAACTCTGAATGTATTCACATTGTTCACATTGTAAGGAAGTAGGAACAATAACTTTTGGACCTTTGAAAATGATATCATCTTCCATCAGCATCTCATATCTATAAGGAAAGTAAGGTTGTACTTCTGGAGGTACACGGGATTGCTTTGATCGCCATCCTACATTGATGCAGTGGTTGAGCTTTTGAAAAATTGTATCGATCTTTGTGTAATCTCTCAGTTTATCAAGTCTCGTGGTAGAACAATTACGCACTTCCATGACATCAAAGTCAAAATTCTCTGCATCAAGCTGTTCTGTGGTATTTCTAGATAATCTGAATAAGGTATCAGCTAGATAAAGAAGTCTGTCATTTGTATAGACCATTTTGAAGCTATACTTTTGCAATTTGAGCATCATAATTTGCAGTTTTGCTGAAGCTGAATGCATAAGCTTCTTTAAAATAGTGGCTAGAGGTTGATGGTCAGTGTCTATCTGGATAGCTCGGCCATAAATATAATCATGGAACTTTGAACATGCAAACACAATTGCCAAACGTTCCCTCTCAATTTGAGCATACAGCATCTCAGTTTGGATAAGAGTTTGAGATGCATAGGCAACAGGTCTGCCCTCTTGAAGAATAACTGCACCAAGACTGAAGTTTGAAACATCACAGAAAAGAACTACTGGTTTGTGGACATCACAGTACCTTAATGTAATCGGGTTAGTAATTTGCTGTTTGAGGTTATCAAATGCTCTTTGGTGTTGCCCTAACCATGACCAGCAACATTTCTGTATGTCAGCTCTCTTAAATGCGCTGATAACTCACTAAATTCAGGAATAAATTTGCCCAAATAGTTAACCATACCAAGAAAATGCTGTAGAGCTTGGACATTGCCTGGAGCTGGCATCTCAAGAATAGCTGGTTGTTTAGAAGCATCTGGTCGTAAGCCTGTATTGGTAAATAAATGACCTACATAAGTAACTTCTGGCAGTCTGAATTTACATTTCAGAGGACTAAGCTTTAAATTCACTTCATGCTGTCTGCCCAAAACTTTTCTGAGGTTTCTGTCATGCTCTACTTCACCATTGCCTCCAACCGGTAAATCGTCAACTATTATAGCACACGAGTAGCCTGAAAAAATTTCCTCCATTCCTCCATTGCACTCTGAAAGACTTCACTGGCAGAATTTATTCCAAAATGCATCCTGAGGAATCTGTATGTACCAAATAGGGTATTGAATGTAGTCAGTAGTGAGGATGTGTGATCAAGCATTACTTGCCAAAATGATCTCTTTGCATATAAGACAGAAAAAACAGTGGCATTTGGCATGAGGGTGGCAATCTCCTTGACTGTACGTATAGGATGATGAGGTCTTTTTAATGCCTTATTCAGCTCTCTTGGGTCAATGCATATTCTGATTTCATCTGAATTTTTCTTATGAGCAGCTACCATGGAAGACACCCACTCAGTTTGTTCTGTGACTGGGCAAATCACACCTTGCTGCACCACTGTGTCTATCTGGATCTTGACTTTGTCCTGCATAGCTATTGGAACTCTCCTTGCTGGTCTGACCACTGGACTGACCTCTGGCTTTACTTTTTTGAAGTACACAACTGGAGGTTTGCCTAGCTTGTCACCAAAAACAACAGTATATTCTGAGAAAATGCCATTAGTAAAGCTGGAATTGGGATGTGTGTTTACATGATGGACTTCTTTGGTAAAAGAAAGCAGTTTAATTCAAAAACTGTCTCTGAGACCTAACAATGACAGGTTTACAGACTACATAAAATTGCAAGCTGTAACTTTTCCCAGCTGAATAGCATGAAAGCACTACTGAGCATTCTGTTTGAATCTCTTCATCTCCATAAGCAAACAGCTTCACACATTTGACAAAATTAAGTTGGTCACCAGCCCTTACTTTAGCAAATGTTTCTTCTGACATCACATTACACTTTGAACCAGTAAAGGGGTTGGAGATGTTAGATATTGTTATTAACAATAATGGTGTCAAACTAGCGACATTGCACAAGGATATTTCCAAGCTGCATGAAAGTATTATTTCTGATCTCCTGTTTTTCCAATATGAGGCTAAATTTCAGAGGGTTTTGAGGAACTTGGAAGCATTTGTTGTTAAAAATAAGGCCTTGAAGCAGAAGAAGTTAACAAGGGATAGAATTGATTATCAGCATCACAATGCTTACCCTCCTGGTAATAGATTGCAACAAACCAGATTTGGTAACAACCACCTACAGGGTGAGGGGGAACAGTTGAGAGTTCATTCTGGTAGTCTCTATTTACCGGAGTGTGAAAATGCTGTGATGCATGACAATGGTTTCGAAGAGGAGGTTTTTTTGGAGCAGGTTCCGGGCCCTCGCAGATCGGAGAGACTTATGAAAAAGGATCAGAGATTCACGAGGGTGGACAGACAAATGGAGGGCAGGCAAAGAGGTTTTCAGCCGAGGAGGTTTTAGTGACTTTCACTTATAATAATGATTGTTGTTTTGAGCCAAAACCTACTGGTATTTTAATGTGTGTTAACAATGGGGGGGTACTTGTTGTGATGAATATACGACATTGCAGGATGTACATGATATTTTAATTGATGATGAAGTTTTGAATGTGGATTATGCTGTTACTTTGGGTGATGTATATGAACAAGTGTCACCCGGATGTGACTGTGATAACATTGGCACTAATTATGAAGTTATTGGAAACTGTACAAATGTAATTCAAACGGGTCCATGTGTTGGTTGTAAAGTTGTAAAGCAGCAAGGTTTTTTTATTTATAACTACACTGACATCGAAGTAGGGGATGTGTATTTTCAATTGTTTACCAAAGGTATCAGTTTTGTACCGAGTTTTAGGCTGGATGTTTCCCAGGTTTTGATTAATATCAAGCTCTTCATGAGGAGATTGAATTTGGAGATTTATTTCCATGATAAAAAAGATGTTTTTTCATTAAATGGTAACCACATGGGTTCTGGACTGAAAAGGAAAAGTACGTTCATCCCACCAAGTAGTAATGAAATTTTAGCCTTAGAAAAGTTGATGGAGTTTGAGGCTAGAAGAATATGTGGTGGGAGAAACACATCAGGTGATAACCTTACCCCACATGAGAGATTGGTTCTCAAAGAATTGAGATCGTCTAATAATATTAGATGTATGAGACCGGACAAGGGTGGGGGGATGGTGTTGATGAATAAAATTGATTATTCTACATCTATGATGGTTTTACTTGAGGACAATAGTACATATACAAGGGTTTCAGTCAATGAAATAAATGTTGCCTATAGAGGAATTGATTTGTTTTACTAGATGCCCTGTTTCAGGGTGAGATTACGGAATTGGAATTTGATTTTCTTTCCGTTAAATACCCTGTTATTCCATGCATTTTTGGTATCTCAAAGGTGCATAAGGGCATAGAACGGTTGCAATTCAGGCCTATTGTGTCAGCTAGGGGTTCAAAGACTGAGCCCCTTGCTGCATTTGTGGATGAATTATGTAAAACAACTTTAAGTTGTGTGGCCCATATTGCAAAGGATTCATGGCATTGCCTGGAGAGATTGAAAGTTATAGGAAACCACAATAGGTCCTTTTGTTTTTTAACAATTGATGTTGTTAATTTATTTTCGGTCATTCCACATGGGGAGGGCATGGAAATGTTTCGGGACAGTTTGGTAACATGTCCCAGCATTGATAAGAGTAAGATAAATTTCATTTGTGACCTGATGGAAATTATTTTGAAAAATAACTTTATTAAATTTGAAGGGGAAACTTTCCAGCAGTGCTCTGGGGTTGCAATGGGAGCGAGGTGTGCACCCATTTTTGCAAACCTCGTGCTATTGGCATGGGAAAGAGCTTGTATTTTTCAATCAAGATTTTGTGCGAATATTGTGCTTTACAACAGGGTTCTTGATGATTTGCTTATCCTGTGGGATGGAGATGAGATGAGTGCAATTGAGTTTGTTGAATACATAAATTGTTCTACGAGTTTTTTGAAATTTACCCATGTATGGAGTGTGGATAGGGTAAATTATTTGGATTTGACTATCTTTAAGGATGGTGATGGTTTAGCTAGTACCCTGTATAGGAAAGATAGTTATTCTAACTCCCTTTTACATTTTACAAGTTGCCACCCTCATCACCAGAAAAGAGGTGTGGCCAAGGGTCAAATGGTACGTATATCAAGATTGATAAGTGATGAAATATTATTCAAACAGGAAATGTACAAACTTATAGGTATGTTGGTGGATAGGGGCTATCCACTTAAACTATTACTTAAGGTGAAGAGAGAAGTGGTAAGGAAAAGGAATACAGCCTTTTCCCCTATCCTTAGAAGTAGTTTGGAGATGACAGTTGATTTGCATCAGCAAGGTACTGATAAATCTGTGGGCAAGGAGGGACCATGTCTCATTCTTAAATATAACGAGAAGGCCACTGACATTGCTACAGCTTTACGTGATGCATGGAATCATTGTTTGGATAATACAACCAAGGATATTATTGGGAGGACACCTAGAATTGTGTTTAGTAAAGGTGAAAATTTGAAAAGAATTCTTGAGAAAGTACCTAGAGTTAGGAAATCTAAGATGTCTAAGTGTGGTAATTGTAGATGTTGTAGGTTTATTAGTGAAGGTACACATCTATGTGTAAAAGGTTTTGAACGTACATTACCCTGTCCAGGTTTGTGTAATTGTAATACAAAGAATTTAGTCTATGTTGCTTCATGTATCACATGTGATGCATTTTACGTGGGTATGACCACACGTAGACTGCGTGATAGAATTAGTGAGCATGTACGTAGTTTGAAAAAGAAAGATCAACGCAATGCTTTGTTTCTACATAGTTGCCAATGTAATGTTTTTAAAAAAAATTTATTTTTTGTTATAGATAGAATTTATGAAGACCAGGGGGGTGACATTGGTAACAAGGTGGCCCTTTTGGAGGTTGAATGGCAGGTGAGGCTTAATGCCATGAGATTTCCTGGCATTAATGATTATATATCTATTAAGCCAGTTTTAAAATATAAAGCAAGTTGCATATAACACAAAGTACATAACCATGAGTTTACATATGTATATAAATGTTTAATGTTTTTTATAGTAAAAAGTTCATAGTTTTAATAGTATGTATTTAGTTTAAATCAAATGTAAATAATTATTTAGATAAGTTGTAGTGTGATTTCTTATAGGAATGGCAATTTTCTATGTTAATGTATTTGTTGTCAAAGTTTATTGGTTTATGTAATGTGTTTTTAAATATGAAAGCAGTGGGCTTTTGGCTCATTGGTGCATTTGAAATTTGATGTCATTAATTAACTGGTATAATTGTTTAAATAGGGTATTTGTTAAGTGTAAACCGACTCTGAAGATGCCTTTTTAGGTGAAAGCGCTTAGTCGGTGGATGTGTTTACATTAAAATGTCTTTCTTATAGTTTTGCTGGTCCTGAGCATCTGTGGGCGGTTGTTGCTGTTCATTTTTTGGTTGCTTACTTGAGCGTTGCCCTTTTGTGGGGTTGCATATTCTTTTTACCTACACTTTGAACCAGTGTCTACTTTGAGCTCTGTGGGTTTACCATTGATCAGGACAGTACACAATACATCATTCTTTGCCCATAAATCTACTACATTAACTTTTCACCAACCACTGATACACCATCTACAAAGAAAGTTGGGTTGCAGGTCTCTATATGATCAACTTGCTTCTTTGAGTGACCTTTCTTAATAACTGAATGAGGTTTGTTTGATTTACAAAACTACTGAAAATTATTCCATTGTTTACACTTGTGGCATTGCTGACCAAATGCTAAGCACTTCTCTCTTTTAGACTCATGGCTAGCTCCACAACAAGACTTGACTTGAGTTTTACTGACTCACTCTTATACTGCACTGAGCATGTATGTTTTGCTGAGCTAGTCTTAAAACTTGCTAGAAAGTTACAGAATCTCCCAGGAGAATCCATAGGGGCTGCAGCTGCTATGTGCTTAGGCCTTCTCCTGCTTGCCACATGCTGCATGCTGTCTACATTTGCAGTAGAGGCTGTTGAAACTATGCTCTTATCACTTGTAAGCATATTTGTGTGCCTTTCTGTGAGCTCATGGATTTGACAAATCTCTGTGGCTTTGCTTAATGTTAAATCACTGTCACAAAGTAAAATCTTTCTCACTGCAGCACTATTAACACCACAAATAGGCCTGTCTTTTATTAACTTATCTTTCATGTCACCAAATCTGCACATTTTTAGCCTTATTTTTCAAGTCAATGTTATAAGCTGCAAACATTTCAACTGGCTGTTAGTCTGTTGTATAAAATAAGTGCCTCTCTAATGTAACATTTGTCTGGGGGTTGCAAATTTCTCTAAATTTACTTTTCAAGCACTCAGGGTCCTCCCTTGATTCAGTTGGTACCACAGTATGGCAGTTTTCTCCCCATCCTACATATACTACTGGTGCATGCACAAATTAATGCTCTCTTTCAATGGTGTCTGACCCAGCTAAGTTAAGCAAAATGAATATCCTTGCATGTGCATCTTTTTCAGAAAAAGCTGCTTATATGAAAATATTGTATTTCTGATCAAATACTCTCCAATTATCTACTATATGATGATCAACCACAAGTGGACTAGGTTTGCGAAATGCTTCTGCCATATCAACACACAGTAGTGAAGGTGATAAAATTATGTTCGAACATGCACACATATAAATATGGCAGAACTTTATGCCAGAATTTGTAATTATCCCAATAGCACAATATACTCTTTGAAATAACTGCATTTTGCCAAATAAGTGTCTGTAGCACAAGAATACTTTAAAATCACTGTACTTTGTGAAACCACTCATTATCAGTGTAAGAAATGCTTTGAAATGGCTGTACTTTGCAAATACACTGCACACAGAAGAAAAAGCTCAGAGTAAGAAACACTTTGGAATGAATGCACTTTGCAAATTAACTGTACACAGCACAGAAACTCTTCAAAATGGCTGCACTTTGACTGCACTTTGGAATATAACTGTACTTTGCACACAGTAAACTCTCTGACATAATTGCACCATAATAAAACACACCCCCCCCCGATTCACGAATCCTCCGTGTAAGACTAAATAAGTCTTACTCGGAGGCTGCAGTTGAATGGTATGACGTCAGTGTGCCATGAATAATCATGAGGGTACGCTGACTCAACTGCAAGTCTAACACGGATCATGCAGCAAAGCAGGGGTGTGTCCGACTGCCGAGCAGTCTAAAGGTCTATGCCCCTGCAAGTGTCTGAAATGCCAAATGTCAACACACAAGAGCGAGTCCACTCAAATGTCCATGTACATAACACCACACTCCCTGACATTGTAAACCCCCAGCACAGTTATGAAAAGTAAAACATAAATTTTTTTTTTTCTAATTCCCGATATAGCTGCCCGTATTTGCGTGTGTGTGCGCGTGTGTGCCCACTGCTTAGCTGCAGTTAGTAATCCCGACATGGAAGAGCATAAGAAGGAATGTTTATGCAAATAATGCCAAATAGCAATAGCATAATGGTAGAGCATTCGCACAAAGAGGAGGCATTCGCAGTTCGAGTCCCACCACTCCCCTTCCTATTTATGTTCAAAATTAGTATATGAAATAATTCCTGACATATATGATTAAAATTTTACTAAAAAGCATTGAAATGGCCTATGTATCAGTGAACAAAATATATATTTATAAAGGATCCTGACATGTAGAGTTGCCCATAGCTAAATAGCGCTTTACCCAGCGCAATATAGTTGCTCGTAGTTAAGCAGCACTTTACCCAGAGCAATAGAGTTGCCCATAGCTAAATTGCGCTTTACCCAGCGCAATCAGTTTGCACAGAGGTGCACGCCACAACGTGGAGCAACGTTGAGTAAAGTTGCTTAAACACAGCCACACCCCCTAGCCTGTCTGGACAGTAGTAAAATAAAATGCAATAACAAGGTTCAAACCCAGGACTCTGTGCACCACAATCAAAGTACTGAACCACTAAGCTATGACAGCTTAGGATAAACAGCCACTGTTAACATACATATACTTATAAATGGGAGAATAACCATTACTAAGCAGGTCTGCAGTCAGCCGAGAATTTTCAAAAACGGCCAATCACAAAAAAGTGTGGGAAATGCGGCATATTTAACCCCATAGGCGGGAATACTCACCATAACTGATTGTAGCTCCCATCTGCAGTTAGAATGGCTGGTGCTGGAGAGGGTACACACTTCGGAGAGCAACACTGGGGCATCGAGGAGTCAAAATACATGGTTTGGCTCCTTATCCACCATCATGAGTTAAGACTCCTGCAGGGCCAGTTCCAAGGGACGGAGTACAAGGCAGAGACTTGGAACCGGTTAGCTCATGACCTCAACAGTGTCACAGGCGTTCCTCGGACTGGTGAGCAGGTCCATCACCACCATGCAGACCTGAAGAGACGGAAGCAGGACCTACTGAACCAATGGATACAGGAGGCCCGTGGGATGCAAGATGCCCCACAACTGAGTAGGTAGCCAAGGAATGCAGTATGTAAGAAATGATAATTGATTCTGTATAATGGATAGGTATGTCTCAATATCCCTTCATTTACTTCATAGCTGCAGGTGTCCGTGCTGCGAATCAGCAAGCCTATGCAGATAGGCTGCTAAGGCTGTGCTACCAGGCAGGTTAGTGATTATTCTGCATGTATTGTTATATAAATTAGGTGAAAGAGCCTGAACAAAAGTGTTGTAGTCCAATAATACAGCCATAAAATGCCCTGAATAAGTCCTCTGCATGTACTGTTATATAAAATAAGTCAGAGAGCCAGAAAAAGAGTGTAGTAACCCATTAAGAAAGATAAAATATGTCAGGGATAATATCTCTGCAGGTACTGTTATATAAAAATAAGTGAGCGAGCCTGAAAAAGAGTGTTCTAACCTATTAATAAAGGTATAATATGTCTTGAATATGTCTTCCATATGCACTGTAATATCAAATAAAGGAGAGAGCCTGTAGAAAAGTGTGTAATGTAATTAATAAAGGTATAAAACCTGGAGTGTGTCTGTGTCACTTACTTTGAAATGTTGTTGTACCCTTGCATTATACAAATAGTGCTGTTTTAATAAGTGCTGGCAACCCACAGTTGGGTAGTCCCATCTAAAGTGGGTGATGGAAGTGCTAGTAGCTGTGTAGCATATATACAGTCCTCAACAGTCAGTTACTGGCTGGCATGCATAAGTAAATCTGGCACATGAGTAGCTTGTTAATTTGTTCCCCAGAAATGTGAGTGTGCTACACAAAATGCAGGGCTCTGTACAAATTGAACTTAAAATGTCATGTGAACACATCCAGATATGTAGATAAAGAAATATAAATAAAATCAATAAATATGTAGCAGTAACATCTGCATCTTGGACAGTTAGTATGTCAGATATAGATCAGGTATATAATGAACTAGCCAAACCCATTACACAACCTAATGCATGTTGGCAAGTGTAATAATACATGTAGGGGATATACACCTGCAGTCACAAGGAATGTAGTGTAGACTAAAAGTACTTATAAGATGTTAATTGAGGTTTCTTTCTACACCCTACTGTATGTGCATAAACCATGCAATTCCACAGATCAATCGGTATGTGTAATCACAAATATTTGTTGGGACATATGTCCTATTCTATAAATATCTGCATTCACTTTGATGCATGTGCCCTGTTCAAACACCACATTCATGGTGGCCTGTTGCTACCAATCTTCCCTACATGCTGTTGGAATGTCCACTGTTGTTCAATATATGCATGTGTTATGCTTGCTGTTCAACTGTTGGAACCTTGGTGTGTTGGGTTAATGGGAATGTTACTGCATGCTGTTACAACTAATTTGGAATGCTGTTGTCTATGTTGTAATTAAACACACCTAATCACAGAACGTATGGGAAGGTCAGTCCCAGCGGACCCACCTGTCCCTCCTCAACTGGTGAGTGCACCTGGCACTAGCAGGTCCGGTGCCTAGCCCGGGCTCCCCTCCTCCGTTGGTCCTGTGCCACCTTCAGGTGGAAGTGCTGCAGAGGATGGGGCTCACCCCTCCATGCAAGCGTGGGTGGCAAAGGGCCACCTGTCACCCTTCGAAGGGTCCAGGTTGTGGTGCATAGGGAGATCCAGAGTTCAGTCGCTGATCCCCTATGCCAGCTCGAGGCGAGAGTGGCACATCTCACGGGTGAGCCTGCCTGTCCTATGCAGCCCCCAGCACAGCCCCTCGGGGCTATGAAGGTGGAGTGGTGACTGCCCATGGGTGGGGATCTCAGTTCCACTGTTACCATCTGTGGGCTCATGGGCTTGCGATTTCCAATCATCCATCCCCGTCAATTGTGTTCACCCACCCCATGTGTTATACACCGCCCCTGTATGTGTTTTGTTTGTCTTGTCTGTTTACCTCCCCAACCTACCTCCCCAGGCATGCCTACTTCCTCTACCTCACTTTCCACTCTCACCTGAAAAAAAAAAAGGGCAATCTGTACCCACAAAAAAATTACACCCCATACATAGCTTCCCATTTCGCACATATGTCCGCTGGACATGTAAACTGATAATTATAATTGGCAGTGCAACATACTTTGTTGTCCTCACCCCTCTCCCAGGGGTGGAAGGTTTCAAATTTCACTCCAAATTTATTGCATATGCACAGCTGTTGTTGGTAAAAAAATGGGCAGCTATGGACCTTCCCTACACCCGTCCTGCACATCCTGAGCTTGTTTTCCTACTGTCCTTCCCTCTTTGTGCCTCCTTTTTCACCACTTTCCTATCTCCCCATTTTCTTTTCTTTCAAAGAAATTAGTGCGAGAGTTAGCGGGAGTAAGCACTTTTAAGCAGTAGTAAGCGGGTTTAAGCAAGTGTGTGCATGTGTGCACTTAGCTAAGCATCGCTAAGTGTCACGCAAACCCACGCAAACCCACTTACAACAGCTTAAAAGTGCCCTAGTCACTCTATGTCAGGGCATTTGTTCTGCTCAACATAAAAATAAAGCATCTCTGTTAGTCTCGAACCCCAGACCTTGGACACACGAGACTGCATGAAGTATCACTAAGCCACAGCAGATATGCAATAATGTGGTGCTGAAATAAATATATCATGCATTACAATGAGGGAATGTAAAGGGAAAATAGGAATGCCATAACACAAATCTTGTTCTGTGGGTCTTTACCAGCAGTTGTTGTGGAATTGCATGACATGACTGTGAAAAGAGAACCAGCCATTCTAGCAGGGAATAATGTTACAGTAGCACCTTGCAAACCCCACACAGTATCAGACCGGGATAAACACTGGCATAGTTGAATAGGGCAGAGGCCAGACTTCCCAACTGTGACTGCTTTACAGGGATGTCCCTGATTTGTAAACAAATGTTAGCTGTGCCCCTCTGAATCACTCTGAAAAGTACTAACATTAGGCATAAAAGTGGGAAATCACACTTAATGAATAATGTCAATAAGTGAGAGTAGACACTGCTTGCACGTCAGAAAAGGTGTAGTAATACATATGCTCCGATTCCCAAGAAAGTCTCAACTGAAATATGTCTGTAATATATTACAGGTGTATCTCACTTGTATGTACCTTTCCCTGAGGCTGTTCAAATATATACCTGAGAGTATCTGAGGCCTGGCAGAGAAAGAAACACACAGGCATATCAGCATTTCTTCTGTTACACACTCTGCAAATAGCTTTGGAAGGAGTTCCACAAGCATGCCCTTATGTAGGAGTACAACACAGAAATATCACAGGATGTAGCCATGTACTGCTAGCAACCAACTGTGACAATGCCATTGTTCCAGTGTTGAAAAGACTGGTGTGGTGCACAGACAAAGAATAATAGGCTAACCTGTGGCTACCATCTGGATATGTCCATAGGTGGGAGCCATGCAGACAGACTACTTGCCTTGATAGACTAACAGGTACACAGCAACCCTGTATGTTAAACAAGATAAACATCACACGATAATAAATAATGCTCTTTGCAGTTCTGCACCCCTACCCAAAAGTACAATATACTTGTGTATTCAGGCAAAACCAAGGGTGTAGGTAGGCGTACTAGTAGTACTGAAATATGTCCAGTTGTCTTGAGCAGCCTGTGCTAATGTCAACACAAACAAACCGCAAACTGTTCAGAATTGAGTAACTTAATAATTACAGTATAGCAGTTCACAAACAGTGCATGTGCCAGAGGAATACATTGCAATAACTACTTTTGTATGGTAGTTAATTGTCTAATTCAAAAAGAAAGTACATACTCCTATGTATCCTGTGTTAACATTTGGAGGGGTGAGTAAAAGTCTACACTGAGAAGTGTGTACTGGAAGCAGCAACATTCAGGTTTGAGTACAACATGCATATCACTGGCTACAACCCTAGCTTCAGATATGAGACATATACCAACCTTCTGACTGACACAACGGTGTCCAGAGCAAACAAGCATGGGCCCCACCTTGGAAAGCTGAAAGGGCTGCACCTACCTAACCTAGCATTTATAGCAGTGGGCTGCAGTCACAGTGAGTACTGCAATTACCACACAGCAGGCTTCATGCAATTACTTAATGGTGGGTACCAATTGGTGCAGAGGCTGTCACATGCACATGTGCAGATACCTAGAAAAGCAGGCTGTACCTGCTGTCCACACATGCAATAATATCATTGCAGGAACAGAGAGATAGAGAGCGAGAGTGAGAGAGAGACAGAGACACAGACACAGACAGAGACACAGACAAAAGAGACAGAAACAGAAACAGGCAGAGAAACCCCCCCCCCCAAAAAAAAAAAAAAAAAAAAAAAACAGTAACAACAGACGGAGCAGAGAAATACAAAGGTAAGGTATGTAACTCATATGTATTTGCCAGTATGTAGTAGATGTTCTTGAAGAGTACTCTACACACTGTGAATCATCCATATGTGGCAGCAGTATGTATCTATATGTATCTGCACATGTACATAGGGCAAGGGACATACTGCAACTGTTAGTGAAGGGTGGACATATATATATATATATATATATATATGTTGTTGAAGGTTGTTATGTGCATATATCTATGTAGGTTGTAGTGTGTGGCATAGAAAACAGCATGCAGAGCTGGTATATGTCATGTGGTGGTTAAATGCTGTGGGACTGATTTGTCAGATCTGATGTGTTACAGCCAGTGAGGCCTGCTAAAGCTACATGGGCTGAGGACACCAAAATGCATTCTGCACAACACTGTGCAATATTATTACATAACTGTATATCTCACAACTGTCGCATAATTGATATCCCCACCATGAAAGGTGGACTGTACATGTGCCTATATGTACATCTATATGTACAGCAATGGATGTTTAGATGTATGTGTGTATATATATATATATATATATATATATATATATATATATATATATATATATATATATATCTATATATATATATATATATATATATATATATATATATATATATATATAGATATATAGATATATATATGTATAGAGAGAGAGAGAGACACGGGGTCATATGTACCACAACAGGTGCGTGGTGACCAAGGCATGGACTGAAGACCAGTGTCAATACTGGAGTGCCATCCCTCCTTTCCAAAACACTGTACCCATTAACTACCACATAGGTGGAAATCTACCTAACACTGAAGGTGTGATAAGGGAACATGGGACACAAGTGGACAGTAGCCTCCCCTTTGATAATCACAGTGCCACACTAGTCTTGTAATCCATCTATGTGGTACGTGTCATTACAAAAGGTGTGTCATCTAGGGAAATATAGGTCAGTGCTCCCCTCTACTCATCACAATGCCCCGTGTGGTATGTACCTCACATGACAACTACAGCAAGTGGAAAGGCCACAGACATACCTCACAAAGAGTAATATTGGCCTCAAACAGATGCCCTAGGCAGACTGACTCACAAAACCACAGCTAGACTGTGTTGTATACCACCCACACAGAGGTGACCTCTGCCAGACATACAGAGGTATGTCACACCCATAGCTGTTTGACAACCACCATGTCAACATAACACAATCCCTCCGTGCTACACGCTCTAGAGCCCTAAACCTAATCAGCTCACTAAACAGCACATGCTGGAGGGATAGGTTCCATACTCTGGAATAAACCACCTAGCAATAGCAAACAAGGCTCCTCATTAGCAGTTGTCATAAATACCCCTGATGATTGTTTGGGAGATAGGTAATATACCCCGGGAATCACCTCTGTGATTCTGTTTGACAGGGGCAAGTGAAATCAAATTACATGTGTGTCAAAGGCCAGGGTAGCATATGGCTAGGCTGCTCTAGGCCCTAGGGCCAATAGTGTATTACCTACGTATGACACAATGCACACACACATGTGCTCAATGCAATACCTGCTATGTGAGGTTGAATGAGTGTAACGCTGAATGTGTGCAAGGTCTGTAAAGGTGTGAGAGCTTAGTGTGAATTTGTTTCTGACATGGTAGTTTGTGTCCTAGCTGTGAGGCCAGCAAAAGATGTGCATGTTATTGCTAGGCAGACATAGTAGTATGGCATGCATTGTGAAGTAGTTCCTTGTTGACGACTGCGTTGTCCCATTGTAGGCTAAAGCAATACATGTATGCTTAGTGAGTGGTACTGCTGGTGAATCCAACTCCCATATGAACTGTAGTACTACCTGAAGCTGTAGGCCTAAAGAGCACAGTATGGTATATGTTCACATTGCTTGGAAACACTGCCTTGAGTGTTTCCTGTAGTCTGCACAGATTACATACCTCTGGCATAAGGTTTTGTAAGTAGTGGCACACAGTACTGTATGGTACACAGGTAAAGCTCATTTGGGTTGGCATACATTGGTGTGTTGTATGTTTGTCTGATGTGTGTGTAATTATACCTGTACCATGCCCGCAATCATATGTGTGTTACAGGGTACACGTGTGTATCTAGCAACATATATACTCTGTTACAGTAGTATGCCACTTATATTAACAACTGTGCTCATATGTTAGGCAGGGATATGGCATCAACGACTAGGGTGGTTTACTGGTACTACTGTAGCTGTACTTTACATTCATTGAAATGGATGACATCTTTCTTCATGCATTAGCGTGATATATACCCCTGTGGCGAGGTTGTGCATTGTGTCACAAACAGTGTGCCAGGTACTGGTGTTTAGTGGTTTGATATATAGGGTGTGCCAGGCACTGTCAGTCAGTCGTGGCCTGAGCACCAATATGTGGTATTGAATGTGTGTATCCTCTGACAGACAAATGGATGCTATATATGGCAGTTAAGTGATATCTGTAGTTAAGGGTGTAAAGTGCGCCACAGGACTCGCTCACACATATTGTTCATTTCTCTTTCAGGCTGATCACCCACCAACGTAATCCCTGTTACACAGCAGCGGAGGAACAGGAAATCCACCACAGCCTGGTGCAGCACTACTCCCTTCTGTTTTCCAGAAGCAGCCAGCACCAGCATGAATGGACTGCACTGTGGGAAGATCTTGTTCGTCGGGTAAATGACATAGGCATGCATAACCGGACATATGAGCAGGTACGCCATCACTGCAGTGATTTAATTAGACATGTCCAGCAGCATGCATCTGATATCCATAGACAACAGCTTGCCACAGGTGGTGGGGTGGCCATTCATCCCCCCCTCACCAGAGTGGAGGAGCTGCTCCTAAGCATGGTGGCTCCGGCCCAGCAACAGCAACTGCCACAGACATGTGTCGTCATGGAGGCCGGAGCCACCCAGCATGTTGACATGGAGCGTGCAGGTAACATGCCCTATCTGTAGACTACTGTTACCTGTATTGTTAGATTATGCAGATGTCAGATGTGTACTGTGTGTTTAGCAGTTGTGCTGCCTAGTGTTGTGCAATACTGATGTTTGGAATATTATCTGTACACCTGTGACTGTCGACTGTTGTTCTACTGTAGTTTAGCAAACCCACAGTAGCAATGCCAAAGTTGTGGCCACTGATGAACTGTCTCATATTCTTGTAGGTCCCTCTGGTGTGACAGCAGGGCAGATGGTCCATGCTGGTGAGTGTGTTATAACTTCAATATTGGTAATGAAATATGCATGTCATAGGTGAGGTGTAGGCCATGTACACGTAACACACCTACGCATAATGCATGCTGTGCATGTTTGCTGTAAGACGTTGCACATCTCAGTAATGTCAGTAGCTGCCTCAATCACATGCAATACACAGAGCATCAGCCACACTTGTGGCAACACCGTACTGCACATTGGATAGGCATAGTTGATACAGCTGTACACAACATAACACGTTTGTCATACACAGTACACCTCAACATGCTACATATGGCGTAACCACACACCCGCTGTAAGGTCACACTTCAGTATCCCACATGTCATCCACACAGCACACATGATATACCTGAGGGGTAGAGGCCTATCATGGGGCTGTGCAACACTCTTCAACACATAACACAGTCATGTTAGGCAATGCTCCCTATTGGGCACCTCACACACCCATGTACAAAGTGGCTATGTAATGGCACTGCAGTTCAGGTACAGCATGCTAGGTGGTGGTCTGTCACACATTAGTAGCCTTGAGTGACCACATGATGCATGATGATGATGGCTCATGGTACTATACCCCATCCAGTTACAGTGACCACAGTACTACACATAGCAGTCATTGCTTTGCACCTCAGTGTTGTGTGTGTGTGCAAACATATACATCTATACACAATATGCATAGCATGTTGTGTGTGTGCAAACATATGCAACTAGCCACATGATATACCTGAAGGGTAGAGGCCTATCATGGGGCTGTGCAACACTCTTCAACACATAGCACAGTCATGTTAGGCAATGCTCCCTATTGGGCACCTCACACACCCATGTACAAAGTGGCTGTGTAATTATGAATGTAGCCACGGCACTGCAGTTCAAGTACAGCATGCTAGGTGGTGGTCTGTCACACATTAGTAGCCTTGAGTGACCACATGATGCATGATGATGATGGCTCATGGTACTATACCCCATCCAGTTACAGTGACCACAGTACTACACATAGCAGTCATTGCTTTGCACCTCAATGTTGTGTGTGTGCAAACATATGCACCTATACACAATATGCATAGCATGTTGTGTGTGCAAACATATGCAACTATACACAATATGCATAGCAGTCGCCATCTGTACAAAGTGACACATATATGTCCTGGAATGCTATTGGGTGTATAGGTCACATGACACACATTGGGTATGTGTGGTGTTTAATGTTGCAATCGTGTAGCATGCCATGTCATGGCTGGCACTGACATATCTGCAATATGTCCCACACTCACCATAACCACTGTACAATGGCCATGTCGAGCATTGGTATTCCATCATGTATACATGCACCATTCATCCCGTGTGTTTACATAGCATGCATGTGCTACACCTGTGCCCACTATTATCTGCTACAGACACAGACACTGTACACAGACATGGAAATCTATGTGACACATAGATAAAACATGCTGCCATGGTATGTATACCTGCAAGTGATGGTGCACAGGACATTGCAGAGCTGATAATACTTGCACAGCAATGCTGTGTCCTTATACACATTGTGTTCCAGGGTGTAGCCAATCACTGAACAACTACACACATGCATCAAAGCCATGTATACTGTTATTAACTAGGGCTGTCTACACTTGCACTGCATGGTCTTGAGCAACACATATTCTGCATGCTGACACGTGTGAGGTGACTGTTTGCCTTGTGATACTGTCACCCACCTTCAACCACTATTGAGTATGTGTTGGATTGCTGGTGTGTGTGTGTATCTGCTGTAGTGAGGAGTGTATTTATGTGCATGTGTTCATGTGTGCATGTGTGCATGTGTGCATGTGTTCATGTGTGCATGTGTGCATGTGTGCATGTGTTCATGTGTGCATTTGTTCATGTGTGCATGTGTGCATGTGTGGATGTGTGCATGTGTTCATGTGTGCATGTGTGATAACAAAATGTACAGATTGTAAAGTGTGTTTCCTGTCTTCCTCTCACAGGTGCTGAGGTTGGGTTGACTGAATGCAGCAGGGAACCTGAAGTCACTGCCACAAATAGTGGAGATGATAATACATGTATTCTGGCACAGGCAGGTTTGACAGGGTCTGTCGTTGGTCCGCCAATCAACAGTACACAGCTTTCTACCCCATCTATGCATGCACTCATACTGCCAATACATCCCTTATCACCAATGGCCTTAGCCGAGTGACAGCATACAGTTGGCATTGACCAGGATAGTGTGGTATCCATGGCACATGCATCGCCTCACAGCAGCCATACCTGGATTCCTGGAATGGTACCACATAGGTGGATGTCCAGGGGTTCTCGTGGGAGCACCGCTGGTCATAATGCCCCTGGCAGATGTGCCCCCACAGGTCTTACAACCTCAAATATGTTCTGGGCTGTAATGCAGGTACAGGCATGTATGGAACGGTACACCAGACAGGGACTAAGGGCGCAGAAGGCCCATTGTACCGCTATCAGTGACAGTATCCGTGACCTTGCCGGTGCCATCTGTAATTACATCAAGGTCATTGATAGACATTGGGGGGAGACATTAGATGCCCTCCACAATGTGTTTTCCATGAGCCAGGACCATGCAGGATGGTTGAGACATCGACGCGGACGTATGCCAGCAACATCAACAGCTGGCAGTCGTCGCGGATGACCCACAGATCACAGCCACTCCTGTAGTGACAGTACCAGCCCCATCAATGCTGGGGCTGGACTGTTGATTGACCATCCTAGTAGACCACGTGCACGTGGCTATGGCCAGTCCCAGCAGGGACATGGGTCCAGTCGACATACCTTTGCATCTGATGATTAGTACCCAGTCAGGCTTGGAACCCAATACAGTCCATAGCACCCCTGCCAGGCACAGGTACCGTGTCCGTGCCCGGAGACAATGGTCTGTACAGCCTGTGGCTGTCCCACAACCTCCCGTACATGGCAGCCACATGGTGGAGCTGTGTGCATGCAGACACACACACATAAACCAAACACCTAGAGCTCACACATACATGCACACATTACATCAACATTGGCCCATGCTGTACTGTTGTCCCTCACACACACACACACACACACACACACACACACACACACACACACACACACACACACACGCACACACACACAAACACACACACATACATACATGTTGATTGGATGGGTCAATGTCAGGCTCTGGCAAACCAACAACACACCCTATGCATATGATGAAACCTGTGCCACCTCCTGTCATCTGTAACATTGATGCAGGAACAGGCTAACATGGTGCTGATGCACAGGGTGACATTATAGCAGTGTAGCAATGTTAGCATGTTGTCAACAGGAAAGTGTAATGATATCCTTGTAGGTATATCTGAGCAGGCATGATGCATCAAAGCTATGATTGTCAATGTAGTATTGTTTACACCAGTGTTAAGTCTGAGTATGTATTGTCCACCCATGTGCCACTTGGCTGAAGTGTATAGTGTTGCCAGCATGTGTTAGTGAGTGGACAGTACGTGTGTGATGTGTGCAGTAGAGATTAGCAGGTGTACATCTGCGAACATGGTGGGGGTGCACTGTCGCCATGTTCGTGCATAGTGGACACATGGGACATGTTACATACCCTGTATTATACAGTGTTAACATCTCATAGTATCTCTCAGTGGCCAGGATCCATTCTACTACAGATATGTTCTAACATGGGTTCACATGTGTGTATGACATGGTTTGACACTATGCTGTGGGTGATACTGTTACTATCTGTCAATGTTTTGCATTCTGGTAGTATGCACAACCTCAACAGCCTGACTATAACCAATCATTAGATGATGTCCTGACAACTGACACACAGATGTAGGGAACTCAGTAACAGTTGGATCTTTCCAGTACTATACTATAACAGTAACCAGTGGTATTGACTGCCACCTGGTCCTGGGACCACACCTGTTTGGCATATAGCCCTCTTAGGTACATGCAAACACACTAGGGATATGTCCATCCACATCTGGAAATGCATGCATTGGCCTACGATGCATTCTCTTAATGGGACACATATCCTACACAAGGGTATCATACAGACAGATACCTGTTGTCTAACACATGCTGTATAGCTCTAAACCAGCTATAGCATAGTCATCCACATTTACTATACATACTATCCCGACAGTACCACATAGGTGGTAGCCCCCAACATGTATGTCGGTTACCAATGTGTACATACAGCCAAGTGTTATGTCATCTGTCCTTTGGAATCCACATACCCAGAGGTATTGTGAAGTCCCACGGTGTATCACATAAGAAATTTGGGGTCTGTATGCATATCCACAAGGCTCTTATACACCTATAATGACTGTCCATTATTGCCAGACTTTGTTGTGTATGAACATGTCTGACATATACCCCAGGCATGTACCCTCACTCACACTAGTCTATAGAAACTGTCATGGGTGTGTGTGACACAGATGACCTAGGCCACAGATCACTACAGTGGCTGACCTTGTCACAAACATACATATGTGACCTAAGGTCTGAGAAGCAGCAGCACGATCTGTCAAAGGTAACAGATGCATTCATGTAGAAAGCAGGCTTCACACCTATGTGCTAATTGAGGTCACATGTACATATATTTATTTGCCACACAGATACCTGATGTGTGCAATGCACATACTGTTTTAATCCTGATATGTCATACCATAGTAAAAGCAAAACCCACACCACATTGACCAACAGTGTCACACACACACACTCAGCAATTGCAGGATTCAAACCCTACCTAACTATGCTATGACACTAGAGACATACGCATTAACACGACATGCTATATTTTTTTAGTGGGGATTTAATTTCCACTGCTGTATTTGTAGGATGCTGACATCATCAGACTTGCCAAAGAGGAATACACCTCTTTTAAGGTGTTTCCCTAATCTCCAAAAAGGGCATTCCTCTCAAAGGAAGCCACACAGACACATACATACCCCCCACAGCAATTGCAGGATCCAAACCCCTACCTAACTATGTCATGATACTAGAAAGATACACATCAACACGACGCGCTATATACCTTACTGTGAGTTTTCATTTCAACTGCTGTATTTGTGGGATGCTGACATCATCAGACTTTCCAAAGAGGAATGTACCTCTTTTAATGTGTTTTCCCAGTCTCCAAAAAGGGAACTCCTCTCAAAGGGAATCACACATGTACACACAATCAGCAATTTCAAGATTCAAATCCCTACCTAATTATGTTATGATACTAGAGAGATATGCATTAACACAATGCGCTATATGCTTTACTGGGTGGTTTCTTTTCTCCTGCTATATTTGTAGGATGCTGACATCATCAGACTGGATATGGTAATGTGTGTACACTTTGTTTTATGCAATCCCAGGAATGAACCATGTGGATCAGCAGGTGTTAACAGCTTGAACAGGACCCCACAGTTCTTAGCTTGTGTGATCTATCTGTGGACAAATTGCCATTCCTTCATATGACAATACATGTTTATGCACAGATTGTTGATTTTGTGGATACAACATGTGTCTGGGATGTTGATAAAGGGCTATTCAAAGTCTATGTGGGACGTGTGTAGCTCCATTCGGTGATGTATGTGCTGGGTGGCTGCCTTGCAAACAGTCTAGCAGGTTTGGGAACCATGATCTGCCCATGAACATACCACATTTGGTAGGGTTGTGTGTTTGTCGGCTTCCAATAGCTCTGTTTATGACTTCAGTCATGATGGACTCCATGGTCTTGCAGATCAGACTTCATAGGCTTATTGGACTATACTTCCCATGGTCTGTTGTGCACCAACACTTGTGGGGAATGCCATATGTTGCTGTAACACATTCAATGGTTTCAGATCATGTATAGAGGGTGAGGATCAACAGACTGTTCAGGTGCAGGGTCTATTTCTTCTGTAGTTCACTCATGACACGTATAGGAAAACAATGTAATCCAATTGATGCCATGCTTTCGGCTTTGGGGGGAGCTGTTTACCCATTCTACATGTGATATCTCCTGGTATGATGATAGGGCCTTTTGTCAGTGAGAGGTGTGTAGGTATATATGGGCCTGTCTGACAGGATGTCGGCATTGTCAGTCAGGTACAGTTGGCCCTGACTCAGGACATATATGAGTGTACATTGCTATTTATGACATAGCTGAAGGAGGTGTCATGGTTCAGTCTGGACTCCTTCACAGATAATCTTTCCAAAACACCAACAAACCTGAGCACTAAACCCTTGTTATACTCTTTTACACACTTAACACCCTTCTGATCCTTTGTGATCAGTCAACAGAGTATGTCATCATAATATCCTGGCATGTCCAAAGGTCAGTTTTGTGTGTACTCTCCAGTCCAGCTGGTGAATATTGGAATTTTGACGCAATGTTACAACTGCCTTATGTACACAGACAACCCTCTCCCCCTCCCAACAAACTCAGATATATGTGAGAGATGCAACTATATAGACATACAGGAGGCTGAGCTATCTGGACCCATGACTGGCACAGTCTATCAGGTGGTGAAGGTAACCACACACACCACAAATCCAGTCTCACATAGACCTATAGCAACGGCAATCAAACTACATTACCACACAAAAACATACTCGGAGGCTCTAAATAAACTCTGCCTAAACAGCAGAGACCTCCAAAGCAGACACGCAAACAAAAGCTACCCCACAACAATACCCACATATCACATAGTTCACAAAGACAGTGTGCCACACAGTCACTGCCCTTAGGGCTAAACAACACACCTAATACACTTGTAATAGGTGACACTTATTGTCAGACACACTGACGTCCCACTCACCAGGCTGAACAAGGAGATGGTCACTTTGAGCTATCTGTCGGATGCCAGGATCCTCCACATAACACATGCACTCAGGTCGCTCCAAAGCAAGTACAGAAATGGCTCCATCATTGTCCATGCTGGTGCGAATAACCTCAGATGTTCCTCCCTGGACTACATGACAAGAGACATAGAGGAGCTCTCTGATCATGTAGCCCAGGCCAGTATGACCCTGACCTTGTGTAGCATCTTACCCTCACCAAGAATGATGTCACAGTATACAAACAAACTGATCACTTTTAACAGTTGGCTAACATATTGGTGTCATTCAAAGGGGATCCAGTGTCTGTCAGCCTGGGATGACATGCTCGACATGCCACATAGCTTCGCTATGGATAGCTTGCACCTGTCACCCCTGGACTTTCGAATACTGTCTAAGACTCTTGCCACCCCCATAGTGCCTTTTTTAAGCGAGGCTCAAAAGACAAACCCACCTCCATAGATGTTACAAGGTAAAAGAAACTAAGGGGGTAATGCTGCTCAACACCAGATGTCTTACCCTCAAAATGCACGCACTCAGGACTCTCCTCAGTATGGAGAATGTCAACATCTGTGCAGTAACAGACACCTAGTTTAGGCTCCCGAAAGCACACTAGCACTACCAGGTTATACTTCATACCATGCTTTTTGGCCACAAGACTCGGACCGGCCAACAAAAATAGGGGGAGTATCCATATACATCACAGATACACACACCTCCAGGTTAGTAGCACTGCACGATGCATCGGAGACCATACATTTTATTTTATTTTTATTTTTATTTTATTTTACATTTGTTAACCGGGCTAGTCTAGCTGGATACATGTCCATTTTCAGTAGAGGCCCAGGGAGAAAAGCTTCAGGAAAGACATAAAATAGACATATCAAAGTCATAATACATCCAATTAAAAATACAAAAGGTGATAACGGGACAAATTATAAGATACAAATGTTATAAAAACAAAAAATATATATACATTTTTTTTTTCTCTCTCTCTCTGTGCAACTAACAGTGGGCAAAACTGCCATTCAGTTTGTAGCCTGCTACAGACCACCCTCCCAAACTCAGGAACCCCACTCAGCTTTCCTGGGAACACTGGAGAATATGAAGGTCTTCCCAAACACCATTATATTGGGTGACTTCAAATACCCAAACATTGACTGGGAATACTACTCAAGCCCCAACACCCTCGCCCAACAGTTGCTAGTATTTCTAATCTCAAATGCTATGTCACAACTGGTCACCACACCCACAAGAGGGGAAAACATATTGGACCTGATCATCACCAACATGGGGACTCTATGTTCCACACCAGAGGTATACCCCTCATTGGTAAGGTCAAACCATACATTTATCTCACTGGACATCCATATTCTGTCCCCACCCCCATCTTAGGTAATCTCAGTGAAGAACTTCTTAAAAGCAAACGTGACATTTCTCCAAACCAAGGTGGTATCCTTCAAAGACCCTGGGACAGTGGTAAATACGGCTCAGAACGCTGAATCCTTTACAAACACATTCTATGGACACCTACTGGAATGCATGGATCATGCTATCCCAAATAACAACAAGCCTCACTCCTCCAAAGGCAGATGACCTGTCTGTGGACCCCGGCCATTAATAAGCTATACAATGAAGGGAGAAGGCTACTACATGATAGAGCACAATCCCAAAAAGTGAAGGCTTCTGTGATCAGTACTAGCAAAAAGCTACAATCACTCATGAATTCAGCTAAGGCCCGCTTCTAACGGAAAATTGCACCAGACACTAAGGACAATCGCAAGGCCTTCTTTAGTTATGTCAGGAACCTGGGTGGAAACTCACAGATATGCTGTGAGTTACTGCATACTGACTAAACATACCCTGAACCCACAGACATTGCCAACATCCTGGCAAACAGGTTCAGTGCAAATGTCTCCCCCCCATCCCCCCTAAAGAGCAACTGACCATCCCAACAGAGTGTAGCCTCCCTGACATCACAAATGAACAGGTGAGTGCTGCCCTCTCCAAAGCAGACAACACAGCATTAATGAGACCAGACGGTGTCCCGGCCTGTGTCTTACACGAGCTTCATGATGAACGTAACCCTCACATTAAGTCACTGTTCAATATCAGAGTTACTACAGGATATGTACCCAAGGAATGGGGTACAGCAACAGTGGTCCTGCTCCACAGAGGTGGTGCCACAAAGGATCTCAGACAATATCGCCCTATAAGCCTAACTAGCCTGTTCTGCAAAGCTATGGAGCATATTGTCATGGAACTCATACACATAGACATCGGGAACCTACAGACACTGGATCCTACACATTTCGGCTTTGTTGTGGGCAGATCTTGCCTCTTGAACCTGTTCGACTTCTTTAAACAGTTACCAGGTCCATAGACATAGGGAAAGTTGTCCACACAGCCTACCTGGACTTTGCAAAACCCTTCAACACAATACCCCACTCGGCCATTATACATAGGCTCACCAGCTTCGATATCGACACATATGTCACAAGATTGCTAACTGGATCAGGGATAGCACCCACATGGTCAGTATTGCACGTGCCATGTCTGACTATACACTAGTTACACATGGCATCCCACAAGGCTCAGTCCTCAGACCTCTCTTGTTCAGTATATATTTCTCTGACGTACAGGCTAACACAGGAGGAATATGGCTGACCATGTTCGCAGCTGACTGCAAACTGGGTGCCATAATCAACTCTCCAGCTGGCACAAACATTCCTCAAACAGGGTCTCACAGAGATGGATGACTGGTGCCAGAGCCATGGTCTACAGTGAAATGCCATTAGATGCATAGTCATCCCCTTTGGGAATAAC
The DNA here is from genome assembly GCF_019279795.1 of Protopterus annectens. Classification (NCBI taxonomy): domain Eukaryota; kingdom Metazoa; phylum Chordata; order Ceratodontiformes; family Protopteridae; genus Protopterus; species Protopterus annectens. The sequence goes on along the minus strand of NC_056732.1, from coordinate 1,266,690,929 downwards.
AACGTGCCCACACATTACCACATAGGTGGTGATCCATTATGTATGATAGTAGTTGTTAGGGATTTGGGGACACGAGTTGTTAGTACTCTCGCCTTTGACAATCACGTTGCCAAAGTGGTTAGACAGACCTTCTATATAGCCCACCTTATCCCATAAGGTTTTACATCTAGATCATGTGAGGTCATTGTGCCCCTATACTCATCAAGACTATACTTGGATACAATGCCCCATTTGGGATGTGCCTTACCCGACACCTGCAGCAACTGTAATGGCTACAAAAGTACCTCAACAAGTAGATCTAGGGACTCACACAGATGCCCTGCACAGTTTGTCTAAAGTAACTCCAGCTCTACTCAGTCACTTACCGCCTACTTGGATGCGATCTGTGCCTGTTGTTTAAAGCCATGTCCAACCCAGAATTAATGGACATGCTCCACCTCAGGATATCCGAATCCCTTAGAGTTACACGCGGCAGGGAAGTAAACCTCAGAACAGATGTTAATAGGACATGCTGGAGGGACAGATTCTTATCCCAGAGGCTCCACTCACACCGGAATGAAATCCCAGTCCCGCATAGGCAGTGCCCCTCATTGACCACCTACAGGCAACATCTTGACAAGTGGATGGGTGATCATATGTTTACCCCTGGGATATCTTCTGGTTCCCAGCTAGACAGAGGCACAATAGACTACAAGTAAATGGGCTATCTTGTGTGACCTACTATTCACAGGCACAGTGTACTAATCTAACAGGGTTGCAAAAGCCAAACACACTCTGGCTAGGCTTATACATTCCCTAAGGCAGATAGCCTAGTATCAACCTATGAACCTATGATAATGTTCGGGATGCACATTGTTTATTGATGATACTGATTGCAGGTTTTTTATCTTCTTTGCTTTCCCACTTTCTATGAACAAACTAAGTATCTGCAGAACATATTTGATTATGACAGGGTTCAACTATATTATATATGTGTCTATTGTCATATAACTGTGTGCACAGGGTGGATTGCTGAATAGTGAGAGGTTCCTGGGTTAACACATGCAACTGCCTGATATGTGTGCTCCACTGCTGTACTCAGACATGGCCTAAGTGTGTGAGCATGCCCAGTTCAGCCTTTCAGTGTTTTGTTGCCTGACATTTGTCTCATTTATTCAAGTGTGTGAGCATGCCCAGTGTGACCTTTCAGTATGTTGCTGTCTGAGGTCCACTACATTTGTTGATGTGTGTGAACATGACCAATATTAACATTTATACTATATGTGTATTGAAAATCAGGTTCTATTCTTACTGCAGGGCTCACCTTTGTGTCACAACTCAACAGGGATTATGCTGTGCCTGCAGAGTTTCCATGAGATACTTTGCATAGACATCAACATTTCTTCATACAGACTGCCCACTGAAATGCTGTCATGGTTTAGTGGTTCAGTACTATGACTATAGTGCACAGTATTCCGGGTTCAAGGCCTGTCACTGCTTTATATTTTCATACTGAGCAGACCAGACTGCTTAAGGGCCAGTAGAGTAAATATGAGCATGTTGGCTTTTGTTCAGCTATGTCCAACTTAGACCAAGCTTGTCCAACATTGCTCAACGTTAACCAACATTGCTGAACGTTGCACAATATTGCTCAACATTGACCACAGTTGTGCTAGTTAGTGTGTGCAATTTTATTTACATATACTGAATGCTGGTAAAAGCTATTTAGCACTGCTTTATATTGCTTAACACATGGCAATCATGCCTCAGGTGGTGCTGCAGGGCTGCCTATGTCTAGTGTATGTGCTATGCGTTGCCTCTTTGCCAAGGCCAAAGCATACTGGGCACGCCTCCTTCTGCCTACTGGGGCAGGCTCAGGTTTTCCTCCTCCGAGTCACGCTCTGCCTGTGATTGCCTTGGCAATGGTGGGGGGCTGTTTAGCCCGGGCCTATGCTGGTCCTGCTGCAGCTGTTTTCGCAGGATCATATTATGTAGCATAGCACATACCATGACAATTTGGGTACATGTAGTTGATGAGAACTGCAAGGCTACACCAGATGTGTCTAGGCACCAGAACCGTGACTTGAGCAGCCCAAACACTCGCTCTATTACATTTTGTGTTTGTGCGTGTACCTCATTATGACATTCCTGTTCAGGTGTTTGTGCGTTTCTGATGGGTGTCATCAGCCACGGCTCCAGTGCATAGCCAGCATCCCCCACTAGGTAACCATGAGGGATGTCCCCATTGGCAAATGTCTGGTACAGCTGTGTCAGATGCCAGATATGGGAATCATGGTAGCTTCCAGGGCAACCAGCACACACATTCAGTATTATGCCCTGGGCATCACACATGACCTGGCAGTTGATGGAGGGGAAGCCCTTGCGGTTAAAGTAGACCCTACCCCACTCACCGGCTGGTGCTTTGATGCATATGTGTGTGCAGTCTATTGCACCCACTACCTCAGGGTATTCCGCTATTTGCTGGAAGAGCTGCATATTGCTGGCCAATGCCTCATGGGAATTGTGGAAATATACATGATCACCGACATGTGCTGACATGGCATCCAGGAACTGGTGCAGTACCCTGGATGCTGATGCCTGTGATATCCCCATCATATCACCAGTTGGTCGCTGGAAGGTACCTGTTGCTAATATTCTTAGGCCAACACATACCTTGGTTTCCACTGGGATGGGTTTCCCTCTGTTGGTTCTGTGTGTGAGGCGTGGCCTGCACAGCTCAACAATTTGCTGCATGAGGTCTCTGTCCACTCTATAGCACTCCACTATCTCCAGCTCATGTAGCCCCTGATAGGTTACCCTGGGCCTGTACACTCTTCTCCATCTCCTCACTGTGGGTTGTCCAGCAGCATTCGCATTGTCACCACCCTCAGCTTGTTGCATATGTCGCCTTATAATAGCAATGGCAGCCCCTAACATTTCTTTGCCTCAGTAAAGCTTTTTCAGTTTTCACTTCTATTAGCTTACTGCAGTGTTGCAGTGTCTCTGAGAGAAACATACTGGAATGTTGTTTGCAGAGTTTTAAGTACTGGGCTGGGCTGGGCTAGTGTACTGCCTGTGTAATTGCCTGATTCTGGTTGTTTTCACCTGCAAGCTCTGCTAGTGCTCCCTGGTTAACTTCCTACTATTTGTTGTGCGTCCTTTTTCCTTTCTGTTTCCTCAGGGGGGCAGCGCCGCACACACAAGCGCAAACACGATCACACCAGCTCACACGTGCGCACACATGCTTACACAGACTAAAACTTGCTTATTCTTGCTAAAACACATGCACAGCGGCGCAAATGCGCTTACACAACTTTAAACAACCTTAGACATGCTTACTCCAGCTTAAATGCACGCACACAGGCGTACACGCGCACACAGTCTTACTCGGATATACAGGTGCTCACCCGCGCGCAAACACATTGCAAGCACTTCTACAAGAAACTTTAGTGTTATCCATGGCATACACCTTCAATTTCTTGCCTTTAGCTAGGGTACCTGTTGACACACCTCTTCCAGTGATGAGTAACTGACAGCAAACACATGCCACTCTGCTCCAATGACCTTCACTTCTTTCATACATACCCCCCTCGTGATGTCACCTATCTTCTACTCTGATACTCCCCTTATCCTACTCCTACACTCTACTGACTGTGCTCATTTTCTATGTAAACTTGGGATTCGCTATCCTTACCCTCATATAGGTTTGCCTACTAATGCTTGGTTACATCTCTTAGACTCAGCTTCCCCCCTTAGCAACCTCTACTCGGAAGCCATGTTGTCTTTGGCCTGCCATTCCCTTGCATTGTAAATTTGGAATTACAATATAATCCACATTTGTGGATTTTAATTATTGGTTTTCTGGTTTTTAGAGCGCAGCGCATTTGAGCGGTGCTGTGCTATGCTTAAACACCGGTGATCGGGATAAAAAAAAAAAAAATTTTATTTTTATTTTGCATCAGTGAACATTGCCAATGGCAGTATATTTGGCCATTGGCATGCTTCCTCAACTGGATGCAACCTTTATTTGGTGCTGTCACGGCTCCGTTTTGCTATTTGCAAAATGATACTCAGTTGTCAACTGAGTACATTTCTACAGATAACACTACTCTTACTCGGACAGGTTCGGGTTTCCTGGATCACAAATTTACCTCATTTGCATAGCTTTCGCCTGCAATTGAGGTAATTTGAATATCCAAGCCCTGTCCGTGTAAGACTTGTTTTAGGAGCTCTCTTGCACGCCCCTGCCGGCTGCTCCTTGATCGCTCGGCAGACATGTTGGCTGCATGGAGTCTTACTCTACTCTTAGACTCCGTGCAAGCCTTCATGAATCCAGCCCACACTCTGCAAATGCTTTGCACACTCTGAGATATTTCGAACAACTCTAGTTATGCTTTGAATGGTTTTGGTCAATGAAAAATAGTAGTTTGTGCCTAAACATGGTCTTTTACTAAAAAACATGCAGTTGCTTTGCTCTTTAAGCTTGTTTTGCCCTTGTATTGTACTTTGTATGCATGTTTAATCTCTTATCATGCTCATTATACTTTTCTTGTGCCCGTTTTGCTTCAAACATGCAAGTTATGCAAACCAAAGGTAATTCTGAGCCCCATATGAATATTTCTGCTAGTTTTATCAAATATCGTAGTTTTGAACATTTTATTTAATTAATAATGTGTTTTGTGCCTTTTTTTTTAATAATGCATTTTGTGCTACTCATTTGATTAATAATGCATTTTGTGCCTTAGAAATCCTCTGTTTCATTTCTTTGCCAAATAAATCATTTGTGCAGTTTTTCTTTACCTTAAGTTCATTTCTGGCTTTTTTTTCATTTGTCTGAGTTCCGTTTTACTCAACCAGCTTAATCTGCCTTCACCTTCAACTCTGTAGCTCATGGCTTGAAGAAGTTGTTCTCTTAATCCCGGTTCTGACACCATGTCGCTCGTCTGGTCAGGACAAAACAAACAGTTGTGAGTTCAGTTCAAGCAGCTTTATTACACACAAACACATTGGGTATGAGGCCTTGTAACTTAAACTTATATAAACTTATAAAGAGACTGACTACCATGCTCATACATGTTAACACTCTGGCTGTTTTCTCAAAATGGCACTGCTGCCTGCACATGCTCAGTACTTATATACATCCATGCTACATATGCAAATGCTTCTTAAAGTTATGTACATATGCTCTGATCTACAGTTCACCATTTGGAAGTGTGCAGTTGACCCAAAAAAGTATGAAAGTTCTGAAAATAATATCTATAGCACCATTAGAGAAAGTTTGTTGTGAACAGAGCAATAGTGTTTCTCTTACATTGTACTTGTTTCCTTAAGAATAGAAATCTATCTGGCTGTATTAGTGACAGAAGATTTATTTAATAAGCTAATGAATATAATATAAAAAGAGAGCAGAAAAAAACAAAGACTAAAGATAGTGAAAGAGAGAGACAGAGAGACAGAAAGCATCTGCTCTTGGCAAAAATGACTTTGTTGTCCAGAGCAGCAGCTTTGGGAGACAGAATCAATCACAGTGAAGAAAGACCTAGAACATGTTCCTAATAGAGGAATCCAAAGAAACCTAACAACAGAGACTGTTTCCCAGCACTGCAAAGTATCACACTCAGCTAAATTACCTGCTGTGCATTTGGTTAAACTGCAGGACTTTGGTTTTACTTGGAAAAGCCTGAATTTAATTAATTATTTTTGTTTGTATATAGTGTGTGTGTGTGTGTGTGTGTGTGTGTGTGTGTGTGTGTGTGTGTGTGTGTGTGTGTGTGTGTGTGTGTGTGTGTGTGTGTGTGTGTGTGTGTGTGTGTGTGTGTGTGTAAATGCTAAAGTGAATTATGAGATAATTCAAGTCAAATTTCCTGGTGTACTAAGGTTTTTTTTCTTTATGTTTGTAAATTAGTTCAATGTGTTCTAATGGTTTGTTAAATTGTATGGTGACATTCAGTTTAAGTATTGTATAATTTGGTTTGTTTTAAGAAGTGCTATCTCGATGATAATCTTAAATCAGCTACTTGATTAACAGATGGGATAGTGCAGTTATTTCAAGTAGGTGGCTAAATATGGAGGTGAGAATGGAGGAAATTGGGCCTATCTGCTTGTTATACAGAAACAGTCAGATTCTGAGCATGTGCACATCACTATCTCAGAGTCTGTGTACAATGCAAGAAGTTAATGGCTGGTGTGCTTTCCACTAACACCTGTCCCACACCTTATAAAGTCAAAGTCCTACCAGTTAGATAGCAGTGTAGACAAGCATGAACAAACCTAACAGGGCAAACAGTCAATGACTGTAATATTGAAAATAGAGAACAAATCTATCAATCAAAACTTACATATTCACACCATCAGATATGAAGATGTACCAGTAAATATCATCCTGTTGGTATTAAGTAACAGTTTTCCTGTCAAATTCCTGAATTAATTTAATCGTCAGATTGGGACATAAGCCTCATATACTCTATTTTTAGCTCACACTTTAACAGAAACAGAAGTGATGTCCATTAGCAGTTCAGATGTCTGTAGAAGATGGAATAATTACAGCAACAACAAGGTGTTTTGGCTCTTACAGCCAAAGGTAAACAGCATTCAACCAAGCAAAATACCACATTCACTAATCATATAGAAGCTGTCTTTGTTATACCAACTTTAAAGGAAGCTTACTGCTCCTGTAGTATATATGGCCAAGTTTATAGCAAACAGAGGACAACTAAGAAGCTGGTATTTAATTGCAATGATAATTTTTACAGTTTGGAAAAAGTTCATGATAATATAAATTTTAAATACGACTCAACACAGTGCTGCTTGTAGTGCCATATCATTTACAAACACCAGCTTTGTTAATTTGTTCCCTCTGACATGTTTGCTGATGCACTCTATCACCTTTATGCTCAGCAGTGGGTTCAGAGCTGAACCTTGATGCACAGCCATCCCAACTGCAAACCTCTTTGCCAGTCCTAACACTGTTCATTCTTGTGTCTCTGGCTCCTTGAACATAGCCTTAACAAACACTGCTAATGTTTTTCCAAATGATTCTGTGAAGTGGAATGTAACAGCAAGATATACCAGCTTCACAAGTTACATTCCACTGGTTGTCACATACTACCCCATACCTGATGCTTGTGTTGTATATGCAGTTTTTATTTTCTGTAGCCCTACACGTGACAATCACGCAGACATGCAGGACTGCACATAATTCAGTCATACCCACTGATTTCTAAGTATAACAGACAGGTGCATCTTGAGAAAAAGAAAAACACTACAGTTACAGCTTACTAAGATATAGATGAAATTGAGATCTTACACCTTATCATGACATACCTTCTCTTCCCCAAAGGTTCACCCATTTATACTTATAGTGGCCTTTCTGGAGATGCCATGCCATGCACTCTGCACTAGGTCTCTGCATTATTTACAGAGTCTGTAGGGAATATATTGGGACCAGAATAACTGAAATGTGCTTTAAGTGCTGCTTGGTACTACTTCAGGCAGACTGCGAGTGTAATGGTTTTACTGGTACAGCACAGACATTATCGGTGAATAAAAAAAGAAGATGCTGCATTCCCATAAGCTTTGAATGTTTTTTTTTCTGTACTACCCCTATGAATGTATGCTTTGCAGTCTAGTATACCTGTCTGTCTGCTTGTTTATGTTGTCATTCTTGCTATACCTTCTCTCTGCATATGCTCCATTCTATTATTTTGTATTGTATACAGTAAAATGCATCTTTGAAATTTGCAGACTTACTACTGGATAGTTAATCAAATGTCACCACCATCTTCATTGCTTATTGTTCCAGTCTACCTCCATTTTGTTAATTATTTGTCAGTGTGCCTAATGTCTGATGCACAAATGTGGCTCACTTATATAATTTATGTCTTCCACCTGTAATGTTTATATTAAGTTCTTAATGCTCACATTCTGGGCCTAGTCATTCTGCAACATTTCTGCATGTTCCTACAAACTATCCGATAGCTGCATACATCACATAATGCAGGTACTGCATTTACATACTGATACTTAAACATTCATTAGGCTTTCTACTCTGTTAACTGCTAGTGTGTGCTTATGAAAAATGTCTCTGCTACTTCTGAATCGTGCTGCACTTTAATGCAGTGAACTGTTGTCTGCATCTTCTCATATTTTCCTGGTCATATATAATGTGGATTCTTGGGAATCTCCTTGTATTCTCTGAGAGCTGCTATGATTTATGTTAAATATATACTGAACTATACTGGCATGCCACATTTGTGTATGTAACACTGGCCGTGAAGCAATATATGTCCTTCCTTGAATCAAATGAAAGAATCCTGTCAGATAAATGTTCTGTTGTTACTGTAGTTACCTTGAGTGATTTCCCTCACTACACATGGCTCTGGCACTGACCATATCATTCCATTGACTTAAAACACAACTTGTGCCATGTACCTATGTATATCTGCAAGCTATCTTCATGCCCATTCTGATACATGGTATATTATGTTAATTATATGATTTAACACATTGTCTGGCATGTGCATCATCTTGATAAAATGTTTTGGCTATAGAATTTCCTTTGTAAACATCCAGTCAAACTCATTTTTTATTTTATTTTATTTTACTTATTTATTTATTTTGTCTCATTCTGGTAATCTTTGTTGTTATATGACTGGATATTTAATGTTTGTACTAGTTTCATGTTATTCAACATCTTTATATTTTCTTGTCTCCACTTTCTAATTAAAACATGAACTGTTAATTGGCTGGTCACAAAGTATCAAAAACTATTATCTGGACTACCAAACTATTATATCATTTTTGCTAGAAAGGGCAAGCTCCTTTTTGTCCTCATGTCGAGGCCACTCATGTAAGAGCATCACCCCCATAGCAGATGCAATTAAATATACTAATTCCACAGTCACACAACAGTCTTTCAGGGTGAACAGACCGGCCATGTGAGCTGTGATCTCATAGTTGCAATATACAAACAATACAAAACGATTAGGGAAAGCAGCAATGGGTAACATGGAATGAGCAAACAGTCAAGCAAGCTGCAAACACTCATATAGAGGTCATGCATACTGTAAAATGATCTCATGTCTGTATGATATTGTTCAGGTTATATATTTTATGCACAGCTTTTTGTAAGCATTATTTGGTTAGCTCATCCTTCTGCATACTTATTGCATTATCTTGTATGCTGCTGTGTGATTCACAACTGCACTACAGTTCTGAATATCTTAGCTTATGCATTGCATTGCATGCCTTATGCAAAGTATATATAGCCTCACCTGAGTTGTTTAGTGCTGTGATATCTTTCTATGCTGTAATGTGTGAAGAATGCATGTTGTTATAGTAACTTTTCTACTTACATTTGGACTGTACAATTGTTTTGCATTTCCACCATATCATACTTTGCTATTTTTTCATAAAACCCAGCCTTTGTGTGGATTTCACTTGTAGCATTGCTTCTTAATTTTAATATCCTTTCCAACTTCACGCACTAACATATACTTTTGAGAGTGTGTATGAGCGAGCACACACACACTTGCACACACGCATTCTTGTCTACTCCATTTAGCAGTTGGTTAGTTGAAAAGAAAGAACCTGTGATTACCAGTGAAATACTAAAAATAAGACTATTTTAATATAGCAAAGTACAAAACAATCAATAAAACAAATTTGCAATAATTTTAATATGCACTAATTATTGTAACTTTTTTCAAAAAGGATCTACCAGGAATGGAAGAATTTTTATTTGCTTTTAATATACATATTTAATATGGTTTGCTTTAAGTAAGAAAAATGAGGCAGAAGTTGAAGGTCTCTCATTTATTATTAAATATTCATAGAGCAAATGATTTATTCAACACTGAGAACATGACAAGAGAAGAAGAAATGTATTTAGCATCAGTATGTGTAAAATAGCAATTTTTTTCAACAGTGAGAATGTGCCCTGAATGCCCAAACCCTCATATAATTATAATACAAACATTGTGGAGGCACATTACTCAGCAAAGTGTCATTCTAAGAAAAGCAAAATGTGTAATTAATACAAATGTGTGTACAACACAATTCTGTGTATGTGTGCATGTGTGTGACATTGCATATGTGTCTGTATTTACGCATTCCAAACTTTATAGGACAGGGCATTTATTAAAAAAACAGCAAAACAGACATTTTTTTATTTTAATATACTGTATGTATACTACAGGAGATTTTTTCTAATGTTGTAAAGCTTGCAAAAACATGTATCCTAGTATTCAGAAAGTTTATCTGCCAACTCTTATTGGGTGTGTCTGTACTCCCCAATAATGCAACAGCAATACTGTGTGATTTGGAGGCATGATAAAGCCATGGTGAGCAACAGTTTATTAGTAGCTAATTATTATTTCCCAAAAAGGAACATTGTGCTGTTAGACCTAACTGCATTAATATAACCCCTACAGATTCATGCGACACAGTTACATAGACACTTAAGAACACATGTGCACTCCTGCACATACACACACACACACACACACACACACACACACACACACACACACACACACACACACACACACACACACACACATACACACACACACACACACACACACACACACACACACACACACACACACAAAATCGCTTTGCATTGTTTACCAACAGTTGTGGTAACGGGTTTATACTCAGAAGCGCAAACTTTCAAAAGATCGAGTCTCATATGGTCGACAGCATATGAGTGAACTTTTGAAAGCTCGCAAGTTTCAATGGAGATTGCCTTAGGGAATATTTCCCTTTACTTCACTATAGACCTATCTCGGAGTTGGTATATTTAAGTAGCAGGGGTGTGGGCAGTGCAGGGGGGCTTGCCCCCCTGCTCAGAGAACTCAGGTAGGTTGTTTTTGTTTATTTTTATTATATGTTTGATGTTTAAAAACTTTGATCATATGGTATTGATCATATGAGCATCGACGTCTTAAAACTTTGAGCATATAATATAGACCCATGCTATCAGTCCCAGTCCATCCTTTGAACTGATGGGCATATGGCATTAAAAGATGGTATACACTTTTTCCACTTCACTCCCCAAATAGTATGGTACAGCTATTCTCTGAATCACTCTACCATGCTGTTCAGGTACTAGCAAAATTTCTGGAGACAGCACATGGCTATTAGGGTTAGCCACACTCTGGACTGCTCCATTTGCATGTGGCTTTACCAATGAGACCAACAGCCATGACAGGCTTGTGCATTCACATTGCTTTAGCATTGCAGAGGTCCCTGGATCATTCAGGCATAGCGCACTGTAAAAACCTGCCACGGACACATTATTACAATATTTTAAGACTTTCTGAATCCCATGTTTAATTCCTTATAAGTAGACTGAAAATCATTGCTGATGAACTGAAATGGAATTTTGTAAAAAAGGCTAAGGCAAATCTGAAATTAATCATCTAACTGTTAGAAGAAATTAATTTTAGTTTTTTATTTTATTTATTTTTATTTATTTTACATTTGTTGACCGGGCTAGTCTAGCTGGACATATATCCGTTTACAGTAGAGGCCCGGGGAGAAAAGCTCCAGTATAGATAAAAAATTACAGTGATTTATAACAATTTCAGAAATTTTCTTAATAGATTTATACAAGGTACAAGAGAGGATATCTATGATATTTAAAAACATTAAGTCAAGTTATACAACAAAATATAAGAACTACATACTAAAGTTAATAAGAAATATAGGCATACCTTAGGATTCAACTCTCAACTCCAGAAAGCATCAGGTAAGGCCAGTAAGGGGACAGAAAGAAAAAACTACAAACTAAAAAGGCATATTGAGACATACTTTCAATCAGGATTGGTACAGGGACATAGCCATTGAGAAGTAAGATGTGCTTTGATTTGTCTTTTGAACAGAGAGGTGGAATGTAGAGTAGCTATTTCTTGAGGGATTAGATTCCAGCGTTCCTATGGAATTTGAAAATAGTGCATCCCCAGCTTTATTATATGATTTAGTTATGGATACTAGAAACTTATTGGCGGAACGGAGTGTGTTTAGGTTCTTATATGGAGAAATAAGTCTAGTCAGGCTTGGAGTATTTTCAGGGAAATGAAGGGTTTTATGAATCATAAGTAGTTGTTGGTAGAGTAGGTGGTTATTTAGTTCTAGCCAGTTTAGTTGTTTCAGGTTGTGACAGTGGTGGGTTCTAAGGAGTTGCATTAATGAATCTCGCTATACTGTTATAGCAGGTTGAGAGTTTATTGATGTTATTTTTAGATAGTGTGGTATATATAGCTGAAGCATAAAAAAGGGTGGAGAGCAGGTGGGTCTGTGCAATGGTTTTTCTAGCTGTTGGGTTAAGGAAGGGTTTAATTCTGTAGAGTGTCCCAATTTTTTTATTAACAGCTTTTATAGTACTATTAATTTGGTCATCAAAGTTAAGATGGTTGTCAATGGTTACACCTAATAGTCGAGTGGTATTGTCAGGGTTAATGCAGGTAGAATTATCTGAGGTGATAGTAAAGAGAGGTGTAGGAGATTTATTAGTAGGAGTAAAGAGAAGAAGCTTTGTTTTGGGATTGAGGAGGTGGCAGTGCTGCATGAACCATTTTTCAACGTTAGGAAAGGTTGTTTGGGTGATGGACTGGGGAGAGGAAATATTTATGGCAGAGCAGATCAATGTCGAGTCATCTGCATATTGGATGCAGGTTGCTTGTGGTACGTTCAAATATAGGTCATTAATAAATACTGAGAAAAGAAGGGGTCCAAGGATAGATCCTTGTGGAACACCAACCTTTACTGGGAGTAAAGATGAAAGGTTGTTCTCCCAAAGAACTGCTTGTTGCCTGTTTTCAAGATAGCTTCTAAACCACTGTAAAGTATGTGAGCTTAAGGAGAGGATGTTAAGTTTTTCAAGAAGTATGTTATGGTTAACCATATCAAAAGCTTTTGATAGATCTATAAATAGTGCAGAAGAGAAAAGGTTACTATTTCGATTTCTATTTATGGAGTCAGCAAAGGACAGAAGGGCAGTAGTAGTACTGTGATGGGGTCTGAAACCATGTTGACAGTCAGCTAGAAGGTTATTTTGGAGAAGGTAGTTAAGAAATTGTTTGTGTATACACCTTTCCATTATCTTAGCTAATGGCGACAGTAAAGCAATAGGACGATAATTGGATAATTCAGAAGAAGGGCCCCCTTTATGAAGGGGAATTATGTGAGATATCTTCCAAACTGAAGGGATTTTCCTTTCAGAGATGGTCCTATTTATTAGAATCGATATTGGGTGATAGATAGCTTTTGCAGCAATTTGTAAGTATTCAGAAGGAGTTGGTCAGCCGATGGGGTGCAGTTTTAGTTTTAAGAGAAGCTTATAAATGATAGAAGAAGAGACAGGTTGGATTTGAAAGACATTAGTAGAGGCTGGAGAGGTATTATGTAAGGATGCAGTAGGTGTTGGTAGTGAGTTTGCTAGTGTTAGAATAGCTTCTGTAAAGTAGTTATTAAAGGCATCTGGGATCTGGGTAGAGGTATTAGGGTTAAATCCTGAGGCGGTAGGAGTAGGAGAATGTCCTGGTTTAAGAAGGTTATTAATACCTGACCAAAATTTTTGAGGGGTATTTTGTGTGGTTTTTTGAAGGTGAAGATAGAATTCCTTTTTGTCTCTAAGAGTGTCTTTCTTGGTTGTATTTCTTAACTGTTTGTAGAGGAGATGGTCAGATGGAGATTTGGTAGCTTTCCATTTAGCCCAGGTTTTATTTCTAAGGATCATTTTTTCTTTTGTTTGCTTTGTAAGCCAAGGGGCAGTTTTGGCTCTTATCCTAGTAGAGTGGAATGGAGCATGATAGTCAAGGATTTGTAGAAACTTTGTGTTAAAATAGGTAACTGCCTCATTAAGTTCAAGGTGTGATAAGGGTGACCAATCACATGCCTGTAATTCAGTAAGGAAGTTATCAGGGTTGAAAAATCTTTTGAGCGCATCTTCTAAGTTTATGCATATTAGGAATATTCAGTTTTGTCTGATAACATATGTAAGTGTGTGATCACTAATACTATCAGGAAGTGTTCCTGGAGTATAGTTACTGGGGGCGTTAATTAGAATCCAGTCCAGAATTGTTTCTTTCTTATTTGGTTTATGGATTCTAGTTGTAGTTGTTATTAATTGAGAGTAACCATGGAGATTAATATGGTTAGTAGGTTGTTGGGCTGCGCAGGTATTCCAATCTATGTTGAAATCTCCAAGTATTATGGTTTCTTGGGGTAGTTGGTTGGACAGAGAACTGAGTAGGTTTTCTAGTGTTTGGGTATTATTACCAGGGGGTAGGTACATACATATTAGATAGATTGCTTTATTGTTGTTTATCTGTAGCTTGATTGATAAAATTTCTGATTTTGGGCTTGTTAATGGTAGTTCCTTAAACTGGGTAATTTGTAGGTTGGATTTATAAATAATGGCTATACCCCCACCTTTCTTCTTTATTCGATCATTTCTAAGTATGTTATAACCAGGAGGGGTGATTTCCTGGTCTAGAGTAGAGGGTTTTAGCCATGTTTCTGTTACACATAATATGTCGAATGAATGCAGGTGAAGTAGGGCGTGAAGATGGTGGATTTTGTTGTTTATACTTCTGATATTGATGTGAGCTATTAGAAGTGAATTGGTAGCTCTAGAACTTGATGCAAGAAGAGGAGTAGAATTTACATTTTGGTTATGATTGCTTAGGGTAGAAGGACCGGGATTAGGATGAATGTCCCCATGTAAGAGGAGTTGATGATGGGGAGATGATAGTACTTTGATAAGTTTGAGGCAACTATTAAGAATTCTTTTGTTAAAGTTAAGGGTTAAGTGAGAAGCCCTATGATATTTTGGGAGTAGATAGCTGGAAGAGCAGGTAATGTTACTATGTTTAAGGGGGCTAAAGCTAGATGAAGGTAAAGTTTGCTTTAGGTGAGGGTTTTGTTCGTAGAAAGTGTTAATTTGCAAAGAGGTGATATAGTATGATAAAGAAAGAGAGGCTAAAATAATAGTGGAGAGTAGAGTATAGATGAGAAAGACTTTTAAAGTTGGAGACATAGTAGTGAGGAGATGAAGGTCTAGAGTAAGTTGTTCAGAAAAAAAATAGTAGCTAACCAATACTGTATGAAGAAGGGATAGAAGGAGAATAAGTATAAGGAAATGGAGTTAGGGGATAGTCAGTGTTAGTTTGGTACTAAGTACTTATTAGATGGATAGTAGATAGGATGTAATATAAGGTAGGTAATCAAGGAGTTGTGAGGGAGGAGAATTGTAGAGATAAGGTTAAATAGTGGTTAAAGTAGTTTTAAAGGAATAGTGTTATAGTTAGAGTTCAAAATGATAGGAGAATCTGATGTAGTGGAGGGAAGGGAGGGAAGTAAAGGTTGAGGGCGGTCTAGTAGGGAGGAAGGAGAATGGCTGGAGGATAGGGGGAGTGTTTAATGAGGTATAAGTTGAGGACCCCTGGGGGTGGGTGGGATTTGGGGGTAGGGAGGGAGGCGGAGCTGGGCAGACACACTTAGAGTGAGAGCAGGGAGAGGAGTGGAAAACAATCAGAAAGAAGCTATCCTAGGGAGTGGGTCTGGATACCAGGAGGTAATTAGGATAACTAGAGGCAGGGGGACAAGGCATAGATAACGCGCAGGAGAAACAGTTCTCTGAAAGGTTACAAGTCAGTCAAGGCAGTAGTGGAGATGTTAATGGAGAACACAGGGACAGAGAGAACTAACAGTAGGAGGTTGATAAAGGCCAGAAGAACTACAAGGAAAAATAAACAGTCAGGAGAGACACTGTAAGCATGAGGCATGTGAAATATGAAGTGAAACTGGGATATTGTCAGGAGAGAAAGAGACAGTACTTTAGGTAGGAGAAGGGGAGAGGAAGTGAGTACTGGAGTCACAAATTGGTTTAGGGGTAGAGCAGTATGTATAATAATCAGCAGAAGAGAGGAGAATAGGGTGAGGGATCAAGCAGGCTAGCAAACGGGGGGGGGGGGGTATGGCTGCTGACGGAGATTGGCAGAAATCTGGTTTCTATATCAGGAGAGAATACTCAGACATAACATAAATGGCACTTTTGAAAGAAAAAATATCAAAGAAACATACAGTATGACTATGGTTTTGCTTTGTCCAGGTTACAATTGTCCAGTATATAAAGTGAACCCAGGGGAGAATGACCCAGGCAGTTAATGGAGGGTGGAAGTTGCAGGTTTAGGAGTCCACACGGAGCACTTCCTGGAGTTGAGAGGGGAATAATTACCCTAAACCAGCTAGAAAGAGATAAAGAAAAGACAAAATAACAGATTGATTACAAAATGCAATTAGGTCAATCAGGCTAGTCCAAACAAAAAGAAGTTACATTTCAATACAAAACATCTATGCAAACGAAAGGCACAGACATCTAGGCAGTTTAAATACAGATAAGATATAGGTCCTTAGGTTGCACAAATAAGTAGTTTAGGAGCTGATTATAATCTCTATCTCTCAGCAGTAATCATCAGCAGTAGTCTATGACAGCATATCAGTACATACCATGGGTAAAAACAGCAAACGTAGTCCACGAAAGTGGTTGCATTTTAAACTACACCATTCAGTACCACCCAGGCAGATATCCTCATTATCAAAACATAAATGCGTAGGGGGAATTAATGTATATCTTCAAATTACAGCTTAGTCCAAGAAAACACTAAAAGGCAGCAAAAACCTATATTTACAAGTTCAAGGGTAGAAACAAAACAATGTTGCCAATAGTTTAAGAATCTTAAAGTTCATTGGACTAAAAGACAATAGTAGCAACGACAGGGGCAAAATACATAAAAACTATACCCCTGACCACTGTTAACATCTTCTACTGGTGAGTGACTTTTCATCCACATTGCATTCCTTTTTTATAAGTGTGTGTGTGTGTGTGTGTGTGTGTGTGTGTGTGTTTGCTGCCTTTTAGTGTTTTCTTGGACTAAGCTGTAATTCGAAGATATACATTAATTCCCCCTACGCATTTATGTTTTGTTTCAAAACAAATTGTAATCACTCTGAAAATGGTGTATGCTAAAGTCTGCAAGCTTAATCCAAAAATTATTTTTCTCTTCAAAGCAAGAAATTCAGTGACCAAAAACCTCAAAATGTGTAGGTTTTGCTGATTAGCTACATATGCCCTTAAATATATTCAGTGATAAAAAAATCCTATCCATGTTCAAATCAACCTGTATGACACCTTAGACACCCCTAGTTTCTAGTTGTTACAAAATGTCAAGCCTTTACAAGGTTAAATTGGCCTTCATATCATCTCTGTCAAGTCTTAAAAAATATTTTCCCAGTAGTTTATAGAATTGTGTTAGCATGCACTCTGAAATATTTACCCATATTATCTTCTAATTGAAATATGGAAAACTACTATTGTGACAAACCTTAATCTGGGTGTGTAATTTTGCTTCCTAACTTAAAGATGGCTTTTTTCATCTTCCTTTTGTTTAACTAGCATAGTTACTTTCTTTTTACAGAAGACCGATTGAGTAACTTGAGCGAAGTTTCCTCAACACGCTAAATATTATTGTATTGGCTACGATTAACGCACACACACACACACACACGCACACACACACACACACACACACACACACACACACACACACACACACACACACACACACACACACACACACATTTATAAAAAAGGACTGCAATGTGGATGAAAAGTTACTCACCAGTAGAAGTTGTTAAGAGTGGTGAAACTATGAGCATGATGTTCTGTCATTGCACATCTTGGGTATAACTCATGAGGAGCTGAGATTTTCTGTTTGTGTTCTGACAAGTTCATTGAACTCCAAGGACTTCATTGGCTTCTTATGACTAGATATGCCATCTACTAATTTCTGGTGACAATAAAAATTTCCACATGCCAGCGACTAGAGTTGGAGTGTCTGAGCTTGATTAGCTAGATTCTGCAAGGACTTATTTATTTATTTATTTATTTAGTTGTCTTTGTTTACTGGGAAAGTCTGACCCATTTTCAGCCGAGGTCCGGGGAGAAAATCTCCATTTGGTTACATTGCATTATACTAAGTTCCAGTTAAACACAAGCCCTAGGATTCATGAAGCTCGGCGCAAGGCCGGCATAAGGCCTGCGCCGGCCATGCGGCGTATATATGGTGTAGTAGTGCCATATGCATATTAATGAAGGTGTGCTGCCACCACATCCACGTGCATAGGAAATGTGCGTGAGTGCATGGGGCGTTTCTAAGTTGCGCCTAGAGGCATGTCAATGTCGGCTGTCGATGAGCAACCTAAACTGCTGAATATTATAGTCTGCCTGCAATAGTAATCGCACCTATCAGTGTCCGTGGGTAATGAAATGTATGCAAAGCACGCAAGACAGTTCCTGGCCACACAAAATTGAGAATCAAACAGAAATGCACGCAACACAATATGAGTTTTCATCCTTGGAACAAATGATATTTAAAATCGTGTGTCCATAATGTACTGCACTGTAAGTAGTTATACCCAGTGGAAGTGAAGCGCATCATGTCAGCGCGCCACCAATACACACTTCCAGCCCCATGGGCAGGGTCACCAGTAGTCCCACATTGGTAGTGATAGTACACAGCTGGGCAGTTGTGGCCATACAACAATCGTAAAGAAACCTGACAGTCCATATTGTATACCAAAATCACACAAACATATGAATATTAAAATGTGCTATACACATGAACAGGAACGTAACCGGCACATACACATAGGATGGTATATGCGGAACCAGGACATCCAAATGCAGAACCCATGCATGCATAATGCAATATGCAACATCCCCTGTATAGCACATAACCCGCACCCATGTCCGAATGTCCACCAAATCCAGCTACCAGCCTTGCGCAGCCGTACACCTACACATAGCGAGTATTACCCATATGTAGTAGGAAGTATCGCCCTAGGCAGTGTCAGGATCGTAAACTATGTATCCCACATTTGTAAACGTCCCATCACAGTTTTGTAAATCCAAATGCCTGCGCGTTCATGTTTTGGCAAAATGTGTGTACATCCCGCGTGGGATAAGTAACCTGTTTAAACATCAGAGTTGTTTACACGCCACGATGTCTAGTACTGTACACATCTGGACAAAAGTTGTATGTGTAGTCACGGTGCTGTTCAGTTTCTAGACGGACATGCAAAACATACTACGCAGGACGGAACACCTGTCCACCATGCAGGTCTCCCCACATGAATTATCGACAGAATATATTCTACTCAATCACATACCGACACCACACGTCTCAACCTATTACAGCAACAAAATCTGGACAAAGCCTAAAATGATGGGTGGACAAATAGGGACAGATGTAAATACTGCTCTCACAAACTTTGAAAGTTCACAGAATAATAGTATGTACATTAGCATGAAATGTTGTGAAGGATGTGGGGTAGTCCCCGAGTATTACAGAGGTCTGTACATATTTACAGTAACAAACCTTCACATTTGTTTACTGTACTACTGCATACCTGTACTTAATTCATGTCCAAAATAATAATCCTCGTATGAATGAATACAGGAAATAGTCAAATGTGAATGGGAACACCACTCACCATGGATTATGTATTGTAACCACCCCCACCCATATTATGTATTGCCAACATAATAAGCTGCTGACAGGTGCCCAAACACCTGTGTCTGTAAACACAGGTAAAATGTATAAAATAAACAAACTCTGTCCATGTGCTTTGTCTGACATTTGAACATGGTCAGGGCAGTTCCGTTCATCAGGCGGACAAGCCTAAACCCAAATCACCACATGAACACCCTGACAATCAAAGACTTGTATGTGCCAGGACTATAAGCCTTGGAGTTCTGAATATCCCTGGATTGATTAAATATGCAGCTTGGGTCCAGAGCAGTAGGGAATAGGGAATGTGTAATATGTAGTACCGCGTTTTTCCCAGCAGGAGAATGGATGCCTGTGTTGTAAGTGAAGCGGTGAGGCATATGTTAATGTAGCTATGTACTATGGGTATGCATATAAATAAGTCAGAACACCAATAGTATAGTGGTTACAGCATTGGCCAACGTGAATGCAGTCCCGATTCAACTA
Source organism: Protopterus annectens (assembly GCF_019279795.1). Lineage (NCBI taxonomy): Eukaryota > Metazoa > Chordata > Ceratodontiformes > Protopteridae > Protopterus > Protopterus annectens. The sequence goes on along the minus strand of NC_056732.1, from coordinate 1,266,670,887 downwards.
TGACTACAGCACATATAATGTTAAAGTGTAATGAATGCGTCTGTGCTGTACAGACATTTAAATATGTAAAGGTGAACGTGTGTTTTGCATATGTCTGTTAACCGGATTACAGATATTTTACTGGTACTGTCACAAGTAATAAAGCCCACTTAAGCACAAAGACTTAGTAAACATATGTAACCCACAATAAGGATATGCAAGTGCGCCTGCGCGTGTGTAATCCACTCACAGCATAGCAAATGAATGCTGTTTTCTACACGTTATTTCTATATATGGATATATACATTTGTGTATAGATATATATCCACAGACTTAAACTAAATAAATATATGAAATAAAGAATGTACAGACATATGTATATATATATATATATATATATATATATATATATATATATATATATATATATATATATATGTATACAAACACACACAACATTAATTGATATATACATAACAAACATATAAACATATGTCCTTGTAGATATAACACATGTACATAAATAGGTTACATCATAGCTATTATGGATATACATACAGACATGCAATAAAGGTAAATACACTGCTGCTTTCCAAACCATTGCCCGGAAAGTACCAGTGTGCCAGATCTGCAAGTTCTACTCTTTAAACATGGATATAGGTGTCCTTTGCAGGACCCCAAAAATTGTGAATCTATACAGGCACCGTCCTGTAATGATTGCTGCAAAGAAATGTCATCCACAACTACAATATAGCTGTACATGCAACAGTAGCTTGTGCAAGTGTAATAACACATGGGTTGACAGAATGTATGACATATGTCCCGATACGCGGAGAGTGGATAGTGCTTAGAAGTGTCTTCATACTTTATTATCGCTCACATTAAATATGTCTTATGACTACTGTGGAGGGGTGTGAGGTATGGGAATCATGGGTATGCAATAATGGGCCTAGGTGCCTAGGTGTTGGTTGGCACAGATTTATTAGGTCTGCCCCATGGGATTGATTTATATTCCTATGTGGGTATAGCACACGCCTATATCTTCCAAAAATGAAGAACCCATCAACTGGATATTATGTAAACCATTGGGGGAAGACGTAGGGACTTATATCAGTGTCTTGTAAGTGATTATCATGGACGTACATGCATATGACTAAGATGGTAACCATACCTCTCAACCTTTCAGAATAAGACATCTGGACAAAGGCATTTTAAAATAAGTACAAATAGGGAATATTTTAAATATTCCTCTTACAAAGTTAGAACATTGATAGAATAATGGATCATTCATTAGTATGAATGTTTTGAGGGTTATTAATTATAAACTACTAATGTCTGTCATTATTGTCTAACTCCACAGTCCCTAATGACTTGCCACTAAATTACCAGAAAGGCACAATATTATGAAAAATGGAACAAAATTATAAGTCTAAGTTCGGGACATTTACCCAAAATGTGTACAGTTGAGAGGTATGAAGGTAACGCAAAGTCGCAGTTAGTCACAAAACCAAGAAATGAGATAATTCCACAGTAAAAGACCACCGACCAACGAAGTATACTGAAAACTGTCTTTAATAGATGTGACAAAGATGAAAAAACAAACAGCAATACAAATAAAAATTTGTTTTTCCATCTTTGTCATGTCTATTAAAGACAGTTTTCAGTATACTTCATTGGTTGGTGGTCTTTTACTGAGGTATGAAGGTAACCATATCCTAAATAAATGTACAGAACTAGTGAGATTAGGTGGACAGGTCTGAAGAAAGACGTGATGACAAATGACAAAACATGTATAAGTCAAAAGCATCCACCTCGATAAATGTGATGAATACTTATGCCCTGTGATAGTCAATGTGAAAGGTTAATAGAAACAAAATAAATGTGTCCCTCAGGGTGTTATGCAGTGTCCCTGATACAGTGTTCAGTCTCCACACTCGCATGTGAGTTCTGCCACTGACGGAAAGCGCAAATACCGGCGGACACATAAGGTAGATGATAGCAGAATATGTTTTGATTAGCACCTGTTGGCTTTTGTGAGGAACACAACACTCTGGGCGGGTGTGTCCTACAAAAGGAATGTAATGGCATCTGGCCTGTGATTTCTTCATATATTGTGTGTAGTGGTGTAATAAATTGATATATCTTGTATCAGAAACAGATACATGTTATAGGAAACAGTATTATTGACTATACTACTACAAGAAAAATCTGAAGGTATGAAAAGCACTGAAGTAGTCAGTTTAGTATTGACTGCAGGTATGTGTTGACTTGTCATATGTCACAGCTGTATATATAGTTCCTATAGGGCTGTCACCTCTACAAATGATGAAAGTGGGAGCTGCTCTGTAGAAATGTCAGATGTAGCAGGTCAAAACATACCTACAGCCATGCATACTCCACAAATAGACATATTAGCACACAGCAAAGCTTAGGCCAGGATTCACGAAGCCTTGGCCAGCATGTACGAGTAGAGTAAGAGTAGAGCAAGGCAAGATGTCTGCCGAGCTATTCAGCAATATCCTGTAGGGGCATGTAAGACAGTCTCTAAAATGAACGTTGCACAGACAATGTTAGGATATGCAAATTACCCCATTTGTAGGTGAAAGCTATGCAAATGATGAAAAATTTGAGATACATGAAACAGTAAGCTGTCCGTGCAAGAGTAGAGTTATGTGCAGAAATGTACTCGGATGTTAACCCAGTAACATTCTGCAAGTAGCTAAATGGAGCAATGTCAGCTGCAAATAAAGGATGAATTTAGTTGAAGAAGCATGCCAATGGCCAAATATAAGGACAGTGGCATGTTTTCCCATTGGAAATTAATAAAACTCTAGTTGTCCTCCCCCAATCTCCAGTGTTTAAGCATAGAAGCATGTAATACGCTGCGCTTACAAAACAAGAAAAATATGTAAAATATACATACAAATTGTAATGTTAGTTAAAAGTTAGTTCGCCATGCAGGTGAATGGCAAGCTGAAGACAACATGGCTACTGAGTAGTAGTTGCTATGTGTGGAAGCGCACTTTCAGAGATGTAACGAAGCATTAGTAGGCAATCCTATGCAATTGAGGCTGAGGATAGTGAATCACAATTTGTCATGCCATATGGGCCAAGCCTCTACAGTGTAAGAGTAGGTTAACGGGACTATCAGCGTAGAAGATAGGTGGCATCATGAGTGTGTATGTATAAAACACTGTAATCTTATTGGAGCAGTGTGTCACACGTTTGCTGTCAGTTACTCATCAGTGGAAGAGGCATGTTATGATTTATCCTAGGTAAAGTCAGGAAACTGATGGTGCACGCCATGGATATCACTGAAGTTTCTTGCAAACCTGCTTACAGTGTGCTTGCGCCTGTGCGCGCATGTAAGCCCGAGTAAGCATGTGTGCTTGCGTGTCTGCCTGTGTGCGCGCGTTGAAGACCGAGTAAGCTAGTGTAAGATTGTTGAAGCCTGTGTAATGTTGTGTAAGCCAGTGTAAGTGTTTGTACGCATGTATAAGCCTGTGTGCATGAGTGGAAGTGGATGTGCACTTTACTGTGCTCCTATGCGTGGCGCTGCTCACTGTGGAAACAGACAGTGAAAAGGAAGGTAAACAAATAGCAGTAAGTTAACCAAGGAGAACTACCACAGCTAGCAGGTGAAAACAATCAGAATGAGCATATTACACAGCCAGTACAGTAGGCCAGCACAGCACAGCACTTACAACTCTACAAATAGCATTCCACCATGTTTTTCTCAGACACACTGCAACACTGTAGTATACTAAGAGAAGTGAAAACTGAAAAAACTTAACTGAGACAACATAATGTTAGGGGCTGCCATTGCTATTATACATCAACATATGCAACATGCGGAGGGTTGTGCCAATGTGAATGCTGCTCAGCAACACACAGTGAGTAGACGGAGAAGAGTGTGCAGGCACAGGGTAACCTACTAGGGGCTACATGAGCTGGACATAGTAGAGCACTATAGAGTGGACAGAGACCTCTTCAGAAGATTGTGGAACTGTGCAGGCCATGTCTCACACACAGAACCAACAGAGGGAAACCCATCCCAGTGGAAACCAAGGTATGTGTTGCCCTAAGGATACAAGTAATAGGTACCTTCCAGAGATCAACTGGTGAAATGATGTGGATTTCACAAACATCAGCATCCAGGGTACTGCACCATTTCATGAATGCCATGTCAGTACATGTCAGTGATCATGTATATATCCCCAATTCCCGTGAGGAATTAGGCAGCAATATGTGTCTTTTCCACACAATAGTGAAATAACCTGAGTACTGGGTGCAATACACTGCACACACATATGCATCAAAGCACCAGCCAGTGAGTGTGGTAGGGCCTACATCAACCACAAGGACTTCCCCTCCATGAAGTGGCAGTTTGTGTGTGATGGCCAGCCCATAATATTGAATGTGTGTGCTGGATGCCCTGGAAGCTGCAATGCTTCCTATATGTGGCATCTGACGCAGCTGTACAAAACATTTGGCAATGGGGACAACTCTCATGGTCACCTAGTGGGGGATGCTGGATGTGCAGTTCAACTGTGGCTGATGACACACATCAGAAATGCACACACAGATGAACAGGAATGCCATAATGAGGCACACGCACAAACAGAAAATGTAATCTAGCATGTGTCTGTGTTGCTCAAGTCACAGTTCTGGTGCCTGGACACATCTAGTGGAGCATTAAAGCACTTGTCAACTACATGTACCAGACTTGTCTGTGGCCTAGGTCATCTGTGTCTCTCTCTCACACACACACACACACACACACACACACACACACACACACACACACACACACACATGACAGTTTATATACATAGTGTGAGTGACTGTTCATGTATGTGTTTTACTGCAGAACAGTTCAAACACAGCAAAGTCTGTCAATAATGGACATTCATCATAGTTGTACAACCACTTTGGTGGATATGCATGCAGACCACTCATTGCTTATGTGATACAGTGATGTACTTCAAAATACCATTGTAAATGCAAATATCAAATGACAAATGACATAGCACTTGTCTATATGTACACATTGTTACCCATTATACATACTGGGGTCTAATAACTATGTGTTACTGTTGGTATAGTACGTGTAGTAAATGTGGATAACTAACTCTTTTTAGCCTTATAGGTTTACAGCATGGGTTGGATAACACATATATGTCTGTATGATACCCTTGTGTAGAATAACTGTGTCATGTGCAGAATGCATTGTAGGCCACAGTATGAATTTCCAGATGTGGACAGGAATATGCCTATTGTCTTTGCTTATAACTAACATGGCTATATGTCAAACAGTAATGGTCCCAGAAATGTGTGGCGGTCAATACCAGTGCTTACTGGTATAGTATAGTACATGAAGGATCCACATGCTACTGTGTGTCCTACATGTGTGGGTCACTTGTGAAGATATCATATAACAATTGGTTATTCAGACTGTTGAGGTCGTGTCTACTACCATAATGCAAAACAATCACAGATAGTAACAGTATCACCCACAGCACCATGTAAAACCATATCAATCACACATGTGTAGACAAGTACAACAAAAAATGCACAAACAG
>NC_056732.1:1266621897-1266664826 GCF_019279795.1 Protopterus annectens | reverse complement strand
TCATTTAAATGCATTATTGTAGATCCTCTGAGGTCTCAAATAGATTTAACCTTGTTTGAAAAAAGTTATTTCTCTGTTCCACAGTGTTTTTTTTCTTGTGTTTTATTCAAGTGGTTGTAACTACATGGTTCCTGTTTTTGTACTAAGATATAAATTGCTGTTCTTTGAACCTTGACTGTCCTAGTCTATGGTAGTTGGCCCCTCCTCAAGTCTTTCAGCTATCCGTAGGTTCCTTTGTCTCAGCCTAGGGGCTGTTTAGTTACTACTGATTTAAATAATGAGAGAGAGCATACCACTTACCTGTGGCCTAACCCAAAGGTTATGATTTGGAGAGCCAAGAATTGGATATCTTATGATCTCACAGTAGATAGACCATCCTCTGCATCTCATAAGACTATCACTGCAGGCTTTGGAACTACTTGGCAATCCAGAATGCCCCTAGGTGGTTAGCACCGCCTTGTCCTTATCGCATAATGCTCCATAACACTCTTCTTCACGTCCTTGTTGCTGCTTAAAACTATTGAATACTCTCCTAGATTGCCCAAGGCTGCTGTTTTTAATAGTGTTTAAATCAAGGTCATGACTGACAGTTTCATCATATTTCACTTCTTTGTAATTGTCATTTACTGTTTTGATTTTTTTTTTCTGTCCGAAGCATTATTTCAGGTTTGTAGTTGGTTCCAGTTTTGTGGCTTTCTTCTTTCTGTATTTGTTTTCAAGGCAAGTCAGTATTTTCTAAATCTTTTTACCTTGTCATTCTTAATGTAGTTTTCAATTTTTTTTCATATTATATATAGTTTTTTTATGTGTTTAATTTTAACAACTAGTGTTCCCTTACTAGACTAATTGCTTTGTTTCAGTGTAGTCGTATTTTATTGATTTGTTGCAGGGTACAGCACCAATGTAGCTGGACACTTTACAGCCAAAAGTTTACAAAATTACAATTAAGTACAAGGGCATGATAGGAATTTACAACAGACTACACGTGAGTTGTTGGAAAGAAGCAGAGAATTAATACCTCAAAGTTAATGCTTGCAGTGGCTGTCACGTAATTGCAGTTAACTGATTTGTTCAATGGGAAAAACATAGGAGTGATGAACTAGACTTGCAGAATTGACAAAAAGGTAGCATTATAAACATGATGTGCTTGTAGTAGAATAGTGTGAAATATATGTATGTTGTAGGAGCAAGCGTTCACTAGATATGTTTATTGTCCATTCATCCAGTGGTATTTGAGAGGTGTTGAGAAGCAGAGTATGAAGGAATGAGTGAAAGAAAAATAAGGAAGGGGAGGAATGGAGGGAATAGTTACTTGAAAGATGTTTTGAAGAGTGAACAGGAAGAATGGAAGGTGGGCAGTAGTGAATGAAGTATGACTCCTGGATTACGCGGGTTGATGAAAAGGAGTTGTTCTGAATTTGTCATGTGGAAAGGTATCCTGATTTTATGTCCCTGAAAGCATTATCTATGTGACTCTACCCTTTTTTGAGGCAATTCCACCCTCTGGAATGTATTGGATGAAAGTATGGATTTGATTAAGAATGGCTTCCTGTATTTGAGGAGCAAGGATAGAGGGAACATGATCGGTGTGCTTCAGATTAGTAAAGATTTACTGTAGGCACGGAGGGGTTAGATGAAAAGAGGGATCTTAGATTGAATGATGCAAGGGCTTTCCTTCTTGTATTGTACGTTTGAAACCTCTTAGTTCCTTGGAAGAGGGCTGTTATTTGGGTTATGAGCAAAAAAATTGCTTTTGATAGTTTTTGGAGAAAGAGTTTTAAGTCTGCAGTGAGTTAAGATCCTTTCTATAAAGTCAAGGCAATGATAAGGAGTCCATGTTCTAGTTTGGGACATGTAACCTTTGTCTACTACTGTTGTGGCTGGTAGAGGAGAAAAATGAGAGATTTTTCTGTCCAAGAGGATGTTAACTTTTTTTTTTTTTTTGTAACCTGAATATGGTGTTGGACGTTGAGGGAGTGGTCTAGCCATATAACTAAAATATCTGTAGTACTGCACTGTCTTTTTGATTGCAGATAATTATACAGTTAGGGGTATGTTTAGAGTTTTTGTGGCTACAGAACAACATATTTATATTTTAGAACCAGATTGTGATTAAATTGGTGAGTTGTAGTTCTGGTTGAAATGTTTTATACTGGGGGTGTAGGGTGGTAGGGACTCTTCTGTAGATTGCTATGTTGTCAGCATACAGGATAATAAGAAAAGGGTAGCCGTCTGATGGGAGCATGTTAGTAAATAGGAAAAACCGTAATTGGGGGCAAAATAGAGCCTTATGTCACTTGCTTTAAAGAAGTCCATTGAGTTGACCCTCATCTCTGTTTAACACTATTTAATCAGTAACCTTGCAAAGAGTGGTCACGTTGCTTCTTTCTGTCCAAAAACTGTATTGCCGGTGGGTGAGTATTTTGCATTGCTGTAAGTGATTTGCTGACTGTTTAGAGATTTCATTTTACACATTTGGTAGGGCAATGGTATCATAAACATCAGTTCCAGCTACCTCTGTCTCTTTTGCAAAATGAATAGAACATGCTGGAGGGATAAGAATGTATCATAAGGGAAGTGGGAGATTGAGAGGATGGACCAGGCTGAGGAGGAATACTGGTTGACTAATGGAGGCTGACAGGGCAGTTGCAATGACATAAAATGTCAGAGAACCTCTCCCAAGTTTTGGAAGATGAATATGTAGGTTCATAGGTTTATACTAGGCTATCTGCCCTAAGGCATTTATAAGCCTAGCCTAAAGTTTTGTGGCTTACGCCACCCCTTATATGAAAAAATACTGTGCCCATTAGTTTGTTGTGCCTCTGTCCAGCAGTGACACAGAGATGATTCCCGGGGTAAACCTACGATCTCCCATCCACAGGTCAAGATTTCTCTTGAACAGAGCCAGCAAGGTGCTCTGCCTCACATGGACCGGGATTTTATTCCACAGCATAGGGAGTCTCTGAGTGATAAATCTATCCCTCCAGCACGTCCTATTTATATCCGTGCTAAGGTTTAAGTCGCTTGCTCTAGTGGTTTTGGGGGATTTGGATTTTTTGAGGTGGAGCATGTCCATTAATTCCGGGTTGGACATGGCCTTGTATGTCAGGCACATGTCACCTCTGAGCAGACGGTATGTGACTGAATAGAGCTGGAGTTTCTTCAATCTGGCAGCATATGACAGATTTTGAGTCCCTTTATCCTTTTGGTGAGGAACTTTTGGGGTCTCTCCAATTGCTGCAGATGTCGGGTGAGATACATCCCAAATGGGGCATTGTACTCTATCATTGGTCTGATAAGTGAAGAGTACAGGGGAACAATGACCTCACTAGATCTGGATGTGAATCCCTTCATGATCAGGTGGGCAATGTAGAAGGTCTTTATAACCACTTTAGCAACGTGAGTGTCAAAAGAAAGGCCACTGTCAACCTGGGTCCCCAGGTCCCTGATGACCTCTTCTGTGCTTAGTGGATTGCCAACTATATGGTAGCTTGGGGTTACCTTGTTTTTCCCGAAGGGTATGACTGTACATTTTTTGGCATTTAACTTCAGGCCATGGCTCTGGCACCAGCTATCTGTTTCCGTGAGTCCCTTCTGAAGGATATCCGTGTCCGATGCACTTTCCACTATGGCGCCCAGTTTGCAGTCGTCTGCATACTTTGCCAGCCAAAGTCCTCCCATGTTGGCCTGTACTTCTGAAAAGTAGATGCCGAACAACAGGGGGCCAAGGACCGTGCCCTGTGGGACACCACTTGTGACCGGCTTGGAGTCTGACATAGCGCCAGCAACTCTAACCCTGTGGGTTCTGTCCTTAAGCCAGTTTGCAACCCATCTTGTGACATATGGGTTTACATTTAAGCTGGTAAGTTTTTCTACAATACCCGAGTGGGGTATTGTGTCGAAAGCCTTTGCAAGGTCAAGGTAGGCTGTATGCACTGCCTTTCCCTCATCAATGGCCTTGGTGACTGTTTCGAAGAAGTCGACCAATTTCAAAAGGCATGATCTGCCCTTAACGAAGCCAAACTGGGTCGGGTCCAATGTCTGCAAGTCCTCTATATCTTTGTTTATGAGCTCCATTATGATCCTCTCCATAGCTTTGCAGACTAGACTTGTTAAGCTTATGGGGTGGTAATTACCAGGGTCCATAGAGGCACCGCCTTTGTGGACTGGGACCACAGTTGCCGTACGCCACTCCTTGGGCACGTATCCTGTGGTAAGGCTGAGATTAAACATCTGACTTATGTGCGGGTTTAATTCCTCATTTAGCTTGTGTAGCACACAGCCGGGGACACCATCCGGTCCCATTGATGCTGTGTTTTTAGCTTTAGAGAGAGCAGCTTTCACCTGCGCATTTGAGATGTCTGGGAGGCTACACTCCGCTGGGATAGTTATCTCTCCTTTAGTGGGGGGAGAGGGGGTGAAGTTTGCACTGAACCTGTCTGCCAGTATGTTGGCAATGTCTGCGGGTTAAGTGATTTTTTTGTATCATTTTGGACTAATTCTGAGCATATCTGGGAGTTTCCACCCAGGTTCCTAACATAGCCGAAAAAGGCCTTATGATTGTCCTTTGAATCCATGGCAATTTTTCTCTCAAAATTGGCCTTAGTTGATTTTATGAGTGCTCGTATTTTTTTACTAATATTGATCAGGGGTGACTTCCCTTTTATGGATTTTGTTCTATCATGTAATAGCTTTCTCCTCTTATTGTAAAGTTTGTTAATGGCTGGGGTCCACCAGACTGGACGTTTGCCCTTTGTGGAAACAGTCTTGGTTTTATTTGGGATTGCCTGATCCATGCAGTCCTGGAGGTGTTCATAGAAGGCATTTGTAAGGGCTTCCACAGCTTGGGTTGTGGTTTCCACTGGCTCAGGGGCCTTGAAGGATACCAAACCAGTCTTGAGTAGTGTGAAGTTTGCTTTAGAGAAGTTCTTCACTGTGGTCTTTTTTGTTTGGGGTGGGGGCGGGATGTGGATTTCCAGTGAGATTAGTTTATGATCAGATCTCACCAATGAGGGACATACTTCTGGTGTGGAGCATTTTGTCCCCATGTTTGTGATAATGAGATCTAGTATATTTTCTCCTCTCGTGGGAACAGTGACTAGCTGTTCCATGGCATTTGAATTTATGAACTCCAGGAACCGTTGGGCTAGAAAGTTAGGGCTTGAGTAATGTTCCCAGTCTATATTCGGGTAGTTGAAGTCACCCAATATGATGGTGTTTGGAGATACATTTATACCCTCCAGTGTCTTCAGGAAGGCTGTGTGGGGTTCCTGAGTTTGAGAGGGTGGCCTGTAGCATGCTACAATTTGTAGAGCAGTTTTGCCTATGGTTAGTTGCACCTGAATGGTTTCCGAAGCTTCGTGCGTTGCCAACCTGGAGGTGTGGGTATCCTTTATGAATATGGATACACCCCCTCCTTTTGTGGTGTGGTCCGGGTTTTGGGGCCGGAACGCATGATATGAGGTAAAACCTAATAGTGCCGGGGTGCTCTCAGGAGCCTTGAACCAGGTTTCAGTTACAGCACAGACATCGATGTTCTCCATACTGAGAAGGGCCTCGAGTGCGTGCATTTTGAGATTTAGACTTCTGGCATTGAGCAGCATTACCCTCAGTTTCTTCCCATTTTGTTTTCTAGGGTGGTAGGTTTAGAATTTGAGCCTTGCCTAAAAAGGCACTATGGGGTGGCAAGAGCCTTAGCCAATATCCGAATCCCAGGGTGACAGGTGCAAGCCGTCCCTGAAGCAGCGTGGCTTGTCAAGCATGTCATCCCAGGCAGACAGACACTGGATCCCCTTTGAATGACACCAGACATTAAGCCAATTGTTAAAGCTGATCATCTTGTCTCTATATTGTGGCATCATTCTTGGTGAAGGAAGGATACTGCTCAGGGTCAGGGTCATACCTGCCTGGGCTACATAATCAGAGAGCTCCTCTATGTCTCTTTTCATGTAGTCCAGGGAGGTACGTCTCAGGTCGTTCACACCAGCATGGACAATGACTGTGTCATATTTGTACTTGCCGTGGAGTACACGAGTGCTTGTGTTATGTGGCGGATTCTAGCGCCCGATAGGCAGCTTACTGTGACCCTCTCCTTGTTCAGCCTGGTGAGTGGGACGTCAGTGTGTCTGACTATGGAGTCACCTATGACAAGTATGTTTGGTGTTGTATTTGGCCTTAAGGGCTGTGACTGCTTTGCACACTGATTTTGTGGTTTATGTGTTGCTTGTGGGGTGTCTTGAGGTAGCAGTTGTTTGGGTGTCTGCTTTGGAGGCCTCTGCTGTTTAGGTAATTTTTTACTCAGAGCCTCCGAGTATGTCTTTGTGTGTTTATGTGTTTGATTCAGTGGTGTTGTAGCATTATGTGAGGCTGGTTTTGTGGTGTGTGTAGTTGCCTTCTCCTCCTGTCTGGTCTTGCCAGTCCTGAGTTGAGAGAGCTCAGCCTCCAGTTTGCTAAATAGCTGCATCTCTCGCAAGTATTTGTGTTATGTGGGAGGAGGAGAGGGTTGTCTGTGTACATGAGGCAGTTATAACATTGCCTCAAGATTCCCAGATTCACCAGCTGGACCGGAGAGGAGATTGACAACTGACCTTTGGACATGCTAGAATAATATTGAGAATTTCTTAATTGAAAACAAGGGCCAGTGGGGAGTGAGGGTGTAGTGCTTTTAATTTTTAGTGCTGACTTATATAATTGCTTTAGTGAGCAAGTGCCAGGTAACTTGAGTGCAATGTGTTAAGTAACTAAATGCAAAAACGACAAGTATTGTAAGATTTCAGTACACTGACAAAAAGATAAAGAATATAGACAGCAGGCACCATTCATAAAGGACTCCAGCAAGGACATCAAGGGCAGATGGAAGGAGTACTTTGTGAAGCTTCTGAGTAAAGAAAAACATCTAGGGTGGCTATTCCATTTATCATCGTAGACCGTACAGCTTCTGTGAAGTATGGAGTGCACTAAGGAAAAATTTGGAAAATGGCCAAATCAAATGAAATAGCAGAAGAGCTGATCAGGATATTTGGTGCATTAAGGGGTAAATGGATGCTATTCCAGTATGCGGGGGAACATATCCCTGGTGACTGAAAAGTAAACAGTCTAGTGCCTGTGTGCAAGAACTAAGTGGATATTCACAGTGGTGGGTAATACAAAGTAATAGACAGTTGTCACACTGTGTGACATTGCTAGAAATGTTGATTGATAATGAACACACAGAGTAGTAGAAAGAAAGTTCAAAATCAGATAAGGATACAGTACAAATGACCTGATGTTTGCAGTGAGAAAGGTAGTGGTGAAGCTATAGATGAGGAAAGAGTCCATTAGGCATCCCTAAACATAGAGGAAAGCATATGTAAAGTCTCAAGAAAGCTGATATACAGCAACATCCATCAGGAGATGTCACTACAAGCAGACTACCAAGACCTTCAGCAAGTGATAAAGAACTGGAATGCAGAACTAAAGGCTCATGGGATGAAGCCAGTATATATGATGGTGGCTGTGGCACAAAGTGGGGGAAATCAGAAGAATATGAAACTGAGGTAGAAGGGGAAACTAGTGAAGAAGATTCAGATTCACAAATCTGAATGAGGAGGTCTAAGGCTGGAATTTGAGATGCTGCAGTTAACTATGCCAACACTCAATGTGTGATAGAAGAATGCCAAAGAAGCTAACAGTGGCACGACCAGTGCATGTACATGGCACAGAAGCCTGGGCAATAAAGGTTGAGCAGTTGAACAAACTTGAGGTAATAGGAGATGAAATGCTTGAGATGGGTAGTAGGATGTACAGTGTGGGACACCTAAAGAAATTAACATGTCAGAGTAGCCCCAGTTACAGAGCAGGCATTGAGAACAGATGACTGTCACATATGCAGGAAAGCAGACTATTTGTTAAAGCAGGTTTGGGAGAGGCAGGAAGAAGGAGGCAGGAAGAAGGCAAGAGAAGACAAAGTCCAGGTAAGAAATTGTTGGATTGTGTGCGAGAATACCTGCAAAAGTTACGTGTGGTGTCGAGGGATGCAGGAGAGTGGAACAATATCAAGAGAAGTGGTGATAATTGAAAAATTGAAATACCTCAACACTTTATAAAATGAAGACAAGGAGATTGGTGGTGGTGATAGCGGACACTAAGCCAATGCTCTTTGCTGCTATGCTGCATCCCTTCCATGCATTCTACATAGGTACTAATCTCTGTTTCAGCACCTGATATTTTTGTTGAGTACTTGTTTTACAGCCTTCAATGCAGGACAGCAAGGTTCAAGCCCTGCAACAGTTTCTCTTCCTCACTTTACTGTCCATAAGACACATGCAGGAGGAAGCACACAAACTCCCATGTGAAGTCTCCTACAGCCAGTTCAGGTGATAATGTGGAGGGGCTTGATTCTCTCCCATCCTAAATGATGCTGCAGAAGAGTGGGTTGGCCAACAGCCCTGGTGCTTGTCCTGCAGCAAATTCTGCAGAAGGATTTTAGGTTTTCACAGCAGTCTTTGGTGGTCCCAGCTGCTGCTGATAGAGTTGCTACTAAATTTGCACAAGAAATGACTGATATGATGAGCCTTTCCCAGAAAGACAGACACTGTGCTGCCCACTGAAGGACTGAAATTTCTGATAGATTTCCAAACCAAGTAGTTTGCATTGGCTCATTAAAAGCTCCCACACTACAGACAGCAAACTGCTTCCAAAGGATGGAATACTGAAGTGCTTGACCAAGTACATAATTGTGTGTTTGCCTTTTTTCATTGAAGACGCTAAATCACATGGTACATATGATGGACTTTTACAGGGAAGTGTGCAATGAATTTATCCTGAACCATTAACCAGTTGCCAGATGAACCTAGTTCCAAGCCACAACAGTTTTGACTATGACAAACCTTTACTATGCAGGTAGCTTACAGCTCCATGAAAGGTTTGTGTTGTCTAATATTGTTCTTTGCTGACATTTCTGGCTTAGGTTAACAAACGTCACTACATACCAAAGCAACTTTTATGAATGTTACTTTTCGAGAACCAGCCATATTTGGACCTAAAGTCAAGATATATCTGGAGATGATGGAACAGGAAGGCAGAACACTTATTGCAGTTACTGTAAAGTTTTGTTTATTCCTGAAAGAACCTTCCCCAAGATGCAAAAGTCCATATTCAAGTTCAACTTAGATCTGTGGATTGGAAACAGAAAATTTATGCCAGGACTGCCCCCTGTACTACTACTGTAAAGAGGCCGGCCCTAAATTTTTTATCCCATGCATGGGTTCTCTCCAGTTAATAGTATGATCCCACTTATTTTTCATTGGGGTAATATATAATTATCGACCACGGGATGGGTAAGGACAGTTTATACCAAATGAGAGAGGTTATTTTGAGCACAAAAAAGGAAATTGGCTAGACTTAAAATGGCTTTCCTGTGAACCTATAAAAGTGCTCCTATCAAATCTGCATCCTGGTTGGGGAACAGCAGATCGTGTGAGCAATTCTCAGTGGCTTGGAAACTTTAGTAAGGGTTCTTGGCAGTCCTGGAAGAGCCATGAATAAGCAAATTCAAGTGCTAAAACTAAGAATCTGTATCTGAACTAGTCTAGTTATGGGAAAGAAACAAGTGCAAATGCGGGCTTTTAAATTGGAAAGTTGAGAGAGATGGAAAAATTGCCCAAACGGCCAATAACTACCATTTCTGGGCCAGAAACCATTCCTTATGTGGTAGATAGGTTCCTTCCATTTTAACAATGATCGCCATGAATCTAAGGTTCTTTCTTCTAGATCTATCCTCCATCTCCATAAATTTCTAATTCAGCTTCTCATACCTGGTTTATTGTTCAGGCAGTTGCTCTTGCATTTCACTTTCAGTTGTGTGAGGCAGAGTCAGTTTCTCAGATTGTTTACTTAAAATCTGCTGCAGTATAGCTCAGGAATGTTCCACTTACTTAGTTTAAATATTTCTGCATGCATTAGATTTACTTTTGTTCAGTGAGGCTGATTCTATTTCTCCTGACAAGGTGGCTGTCTAATCCACGTCGCACCATTTTTCCATGCTGTTTTATGTTTGCATTATTCTCTGGGCTTCCTTCTGGGCTAAAGGTTCACATCTATCATTTTTTTCCTGTTTGTCTTTTTGGAAGACTCACTTACCTACTTTTACCAGTAAATCTATTATTTAATGTAAAATACCAGATTTTGTAAATTTAACAGATTTCTCTTCCCAGCATGCTCACCAAAACCACTTAATTGCATTGTCTCATACTGAACATTCCCACCAATCTAAATACGTTACTAATAAAACAATCTATATTGTGGAATGATTCCAATATACTCCAATGACTAGCAACAAACTGTCTACTTTAAATAACCTATGTAAATTCTCCGATGTAACAC
This sequence comes from Protopterus annectens, assembly GCF_019279795.1. NCBI lineage: Eukaryota > Metazoa > Chordata > Ceratodontiformes > Protopteridae > Protopterus > Protopterus annectens. The sequence continues at coordinate 1,266,654,464 of NC_056732.1, read as the reverse complement.
GTGAGTGAAAAAATTACATGGAGCTGCTTACTGCTTGGTGTGATGGATTTGAAGTGTTCTTAAGACACTCAGTCTTGCTGGCTGGATTCTGCTAAAATTCAAAGTCTGGTTATATTTGCATTCACAGTCTGTTGCATACAGAAACTTGCAGAATATACACTGATGAGAGAATATACTTTGCAGCATCAACTTTAGAGAGCAGTAACAAATAACTTAACGTTGTAGCTTAAAAGTACTGTTCCAACTTTACTTCTCATATAGTACAGATGATGGGAGAGATATAACATTTACCTTAGGACAAATGAGTCCCTACCATACCTCTAACATAACTGGATTTATACAGCTACAGTTTTAGTCATGCATAAACATATACATTTCCTCTTGATATTCTATTTTGGAGAATTGCTCATCCTGTAGAAACAATACTAAGCTTCCTTGTTTAATTATGTCTTGTAAGAGACCATCTTTTCTGACAGTGTGAACATCCTGTAACAGTGTCCTGTTGTCCATGCAGAAAAACATGTTTTTGAGGAAACACATTGTCCTGTATTCTATTTGGATCTTTGTATAAGAACATCTGTTCTTGTGCCAATGCTGATAGTTATATCCTGTTTTCCATGCAGAAAAACATATTTTTGAGAAAACACATTGTCACAGTGTCATAAACATATCCTGTTGTTTTAGGAAACATATTGTGTCCATCCTGTTATTTTTAGGAAACATATTGTGTCCATTTTTTTATATGCAGAAAAACATGTCCGTGTTCTTTAAAAGCAGATTTTGCATTTTTGCTCTTGCATACATACTGTTTTTAAGTCTGTAAGGGAAAAATGTCCATTCAGCAGGTTCCTTATTTTCCAAGCCATGGTCTTTTAGTATGACTGCTGATCACATATTACTAAACTCTGTTTCTGCATTTAAGCAAGCTTTTTCTTTCAGCATATTTACAACAGAATTAATTTCAGCCTTATATTCATAATATCTAACAATTCCCTCTGTTTTTAAACATACTCAAAACATTTTATATAGAAACCACATTAAGAAGTAAACCTATAGTCTTCTTTTGATACAAGTCAAAATGCAATTTTACATAGTTAATACAATGATATTAAGTATTACTACAAAAACTGAATGTATTTCAAACTTTTTCTTTTGCAGACCATTCTGTGAAAATATTTTATCAATTATGAGCTGTGTCTCCTTTAATGTTATTTTTTTAACATGATCAATTTATTCTTTTGCAATCACAGAATTTAATTTATGACTTAGAACTGTTCCATTAACTCTTTGCAACTGTTGAATTAACTATAAGAGACAGTAACCATGTGCTACTGCAAGCATTTATACACTACTGAAAACACACAATTTCAATGTCATTTTAACCATAACATTGTGGTCATGTCTTTGAACTGCCCATTAACATCTTGGTAAAGTACTGAACTGGGCTTAGATGATAAATATTTGAAAGCAATTATTTTACTGGGGTAAAACCAGTGATATTACAACTTGACAAATTAGTTTTGAACTTATTACAATGTATCCTGATCAGTATGTATTTACACAGACTGTTTGCTATTTATGCATTTTAATCTAGTAGGTACCGTGGACCCATTGTTTTCTTTAAATATGTTTTTTTCACACATATTCATTACTAGACATTAATTTCATTTGTACTGAATTTTTCTGCATTTGTACATACAAAGACGATCATTTGTACTGAAATTTTCTACATTTGTACATACAAAGACTGTAAAGTACATTTAGTCTAATCTTACAAATTTAATAACATTAATATTAAGCAAAATCTTGGAAAATGTTTGTCTCTTTAGAAATATCTAGTGGAACTGATACCAAATCCATATGTCCTGTTATTTTAAACTACATACTCAGCAATTAGAAACATTGATGCTTTTTTATACCAACATTATTTTGCCAAAAACATATTAAAAATAGTGACCAATCTTTTTCAATTTTTGTACATATCTTTACTCTCTTTTGTATAGCTGTAATCAATTTTAAGCCATCTCTTGTTTTTTAAACCATCTCTTGTATAGCTTTACAGTTTAACAGGTTGTAAATACAATTTAATACTAAACAATACAATAATAACCATTATGATAGCTATTAACAACTTGTAAAATATCTTATCCTGTCAGGTTTAATCCAGTTTACCATTATTTCTAATACACTAATACCTGTTTTTCCCCCTCCATAAAAGAGTATTGTCAAAAAGGAATGAGATATTTCTTCCTGTAGCTTTATTTTAGACCCTTATTGTTTATTTTTTTTTTGTAGCTTTATTTCAGACCCTTGTGCAGTACTGCTTATACAGTCAGTGTAAAACTGAGAAAGTGCCCCTCCCCCTGTAGTACTGCACTATTGTTTATCTGCTTTATGCTGTGAGAATAGAATGCATGCCAGCCCAACACTTTGGTTATACATGTATTTTATTAGGTTACTAACAAACTATTGACTTTTATTTGATTTGATCATTTTTATAAAGCTTTTGCTGTTTACTACCTCTAGTAGGTATTTACACCCTCCTGCACAATTGATTTGAACTGTATGTATACTATAGCCCATTTGCTGGCTGTACTTGATGCAACTGAGTTTTTTTTGTCCTTTTAACATTTACTTGCAAACAGATTAAGTGACATATATGCACAATTGTGACATTTTATTACAATTACAAAATAGTGTTGCCTATAAACATTTTAACAATTATGTTTTAATAACGATGCTTTAGAAAAACTCAAGCTACTTGTCTGGCAATCAGTCTTGTTGTTTATCTTATCTTTCCAGCATTTCCTGTAACTATTCATGCAGTCTAGGAAGGTCTGAGCTCACATTTTATATTCTATAAAATTTTTTTGGCATTTTTCCTTTAATGTGATTGTGATTTTCATAACTATGCATTTATACTACATTACAATTAGCTTACATGGATTTCAGTATTTTTTATTATTTATTTATTTTTTTATTTAACTGTCCTGTCATTAATTTTACAAAAACTGTTTGAATAATACCATCTGTGATTTTCTTTTTAAAATTCAGAACTTTAACTGTTTGGTGTTACTATATAATTATAAACAAATTGTAAAAAACAAAATAGATATTAGTTTAACCAACACATTTATGTTTATATTATTTATATTTGCTGTTGTCTGCCTGTTATTCTTGTGTATTGTAACATATGTACTCTAGATGAAAAGAACACACATGCATGTCTGTCTTGTATATGTATATCTTTATACAAGCATGTCATGTCTTGTGACTTTAAATTTTTACTCAGCTATTTTTATTTAATTTTATAATCTATTTTTATTTAATTTTATACACTAGAACAGTTTTGTTTACCTTTTGACTATGCTAATGAATGGCATTCATATGCTTTACTTTACTGTAGTACTGATAGATGTCTTGCTTTAACTGAATGAAAGTAAAACATTTAAGAATGATTTGTCCAGACATCAGATCCTACCATGTATGTTTAACCATTTTCAAAACATAAACGTATTATAAAATATATTTCTTTTGCACAGATTAACTGTGTATGCAGGAAGTTCCCAGTCTTTGTCAGTTCAGCTAATTTATTTCCTTTATCCTGCAACTGCTGTTGAATTTCCTGTAATGTTGCATGGTCTTTCTGCCATTCTTTAGTAAGCTGTTCTGCTGAATTTGAAACTCCTATGCACTTTTGAAAAGATGTATGTATAACTTGTCTAAGCTTCCTGAACTCATTGTGTCTGTCTTTTAGAAGTTTACTACATTCCTTTGTAACAAAATGTACTATGGGTTCTATCAGTAACTGATTTGACTCGCATGTGGTGACAGGACATAACTGTTCAACATCAGAATGTAATGGAAACACTTTACCCTTAGTTAATTCTTTATCATGAACAGATCTGTCTTTACAGTCTATTTTTTAGCAATATGATGCAATATTATTTTATGGCATAATACACAAAATGTAGTTTTTGTTGAAGCACACACTAAACATTTGTCATTTTTCACATGGTTTTCTTTGAGATACCAGTCAAATATTGTAATACATTTGCATAATGCCTTACTATCAACCTGCCCTAATAAGGTTTTACATTTACTAATGTGCTGTGTATACCAACATAGCAATTTACTAAAGTTTGGTTTACTCCTGCATGAATTATAAATAATATCCATACTGTCTAGTAATATACAAACTGTCTAGGAATACACAAACTATGTATGAATATACAAACTGTCTTAAGAATATACAAACTCTCTTAAGAATATACAAACTGTTTAACATCATCCACACTAAATATGTGACACAGAAAAAAGTCTTACCAGTTAGCAAGAAAACAGGTGATCAAGCTGTTATTGCAGATGGCTAGAAATTTTTCAGAGTCACTTGAGAAGCTGGTGAAGCACAACAGGCAGCGGACTACTGTGCTAGTGGACATTCTCCTTTTCTTGAAGAATTTATGGCACTGTGAATTTCTTGAACTAGTCTCACTCCGGATTGTAGACGTCTAAAACTTTACTACTGCAAGCTGCATAAACTGGAATACTTCTGTTTAGGATTTACACATACGTACAAATATTAGTTACTGCAATTTGACTGAAGTGACCCTCTGCAGGGCTTACCATCACTCCTCCTGCGTTTTAATGCAGATGGTAGGTTCAAATGCAGGCTAGCTTGCCATTGAAAAAATTACATGGAGCTGCTTACTGCTTGGTGTGATGGATTTGAAGTGTTCTTAAGACACTCAGTCTTGCTGGCTGGATTCTGCTAAAATTCAAAGTCTGGTTATATTTGCATTCACAGTCTGTTGCATACAGAAACTTGCAGAAGATACACTGATGAGAGAATATACTTTGCAGCATCAACTTTAGATAGCAGTAACAAATGACTTTTTATAATAAACCAAACGGAACAACGTTGCAGCTTAAAAGTACTGTTCCAACTTTACTTCTCACATAGTACAGATGATGTGAGAGATATAACATTTACCTTAGGACAAATGAGTCCCTACCATACCTCTAACATAACTGGATGTATACAGCTCTTTATATACAGTTTTAGTCATGCATAAACATATACATTTCATCTTGATATTCTATTTTGGAGAATTGCTCATCCTGTAGAAACAATACTAAGCTTCCTTGTTTAACAATGTCTTGTAAGAGACCATCTTTTCTGACAGTGTGAACATCCTGTAACAGTGTCCTGTTGTCCATGCAGAAAAACATGTTTTTGAGGAAACGCATTGTCCTGTATTCTATTTGGATCTTTGTATAAGAACATATGTTCTTGTGCCAATGCTGATAAGCATATCCTGTTTTCCATGCAGAAAAACATATTTTTGAGAAAACACATTGTCACAGTGTCATAAACATATCCTGTTGTTTTAGGAAACATATTGTGTCCATCCTGTTATTTTAGGAAACATATTGTGTCCATTTTTTATACGCAGAAAAACATGTCAGTGTTCTTTAAAAGCAGATGTTGCATTTTTGCTCTTGCATACATCCTGTTTTTAAGTCTGTAAGGGAAAAATGTCCATTCAGCAGGTTCCTTATTTTCCAAGCCATGGTCATTTAGTATGACTGCTGATCACATATTACTAAACTCTGTTTCTGCATTTAAGCAAGCTTTTTCTTTCAGCATATTTACAACAGAATTAATTACAGCCTTATATTCATAATATCTAACAGTGAGCTTCCCTTTGTTGTAAACAACTTTGTATTGCTGTGTAGCCAAAAAAAATCCTTGGGGATCAGTCCACTGCCTCAGCTAGTAAATTTCAGTTAAAAAAAAAAGTAATAATAATTAAGATGGTTCTCACTGTGGATGGGATCAAGGGCTGGGAGCTCCAGTGTATTATGACTGCAGTTCTTCCTAGGTCTTACTAACTGAAACAACTGAGGGCTGCCAAAATATTACTAGGAGCCCTGATTGCCAATATTCTTGACTGCAAAATGGAAGAGACTTTTTGGATGAGATTAAATGGAGTTTTGCAGCTAAAAGGGCCCTTAGTTACTGCAATTTGACTGAAGTGACCCTCTGCAGGGCTTACCATCACTCCTCCTGTGTTTTAATGCAGATGGTAGGTTCAAATGCAGGCTAGCTTGCCATTGAAAAAATTACATGGAGCTGCTTACTGCTTGATGTGATGGATTTGAAGTGTTCTTAAGACACTCAGTCTTGCTGGCTGGATTCTGCTAAAATTCAAAGTCTGGTTATATTTGCATTCACAGTCTGTTGCATACAGAAACTTGCAGAATATACACTGATGAGAGAATATACTTTGCAGCATCAACTTTAGATAGCAGTAACAAATAACTTTTTATAATAAACCAAACGGAACAACGTTGCAGCTTAAAAGTACTGTTCCAACTTTACTTCTCACATAGTACAGATGATGTGAGAGATATAACATTTACCTTAGGACAAATGAGTCCCTACCATACCTCTAACATAACTGGATGTATACAGCTCTTTATATACAGTTTTAGTCATGCATAAACATATACATTTCATCTTGATATTCTATTTTGGAGAATTGCTCATCCTGTAGAAACAATACTAAGCTTCCTTGTTTAACAATGTCTTGTAAGAGACCATCTTTTCTGACAGTGTGAACATCCTGTAACAGTGTCCTGTTGTCCATGCAGAAAAACATATTTTTGAGAAAACACATTGTCACAGTGTCATAAACATATCCTGTTGTTTTAGGAAACATATTGTGTCCATCCTGTTATTTTAGGAAACATATTGTGTCCATTTTTTATATGCAGAAAAACATGTCAGTGTTCTTTAAAAGCAGATTTTGCATTTTTGCTCTTGCATACATCCTGTTTTTAAGTCTGTAAGGGAAAAATGTCCATTCAGCAGGTTCCTTATTTTCCAAGCCATGGTAATTTAGTATGACTGCTGATCACATATTACTAAACTCTGTTTCTGCATTTAAGCAAGCTTTTTCTTTCAGCATATTTACAACAGAATTAATTACAGCCTTATATTCATAATATCTAACAGTGAGCTTCCCTTTGTTGTAAACAACTTTGTATTGCTGTGTAGCCAAAAAAAATCCTTGGGGATCAGTCCACTGCCTCAGCTAGTAAATTTCAGTTAAAAAAAAAAGTAATAATAATTAAGATGGTTCTCACTGTGGATGGGATCAAGGGCTGGGAGCTCCAGTGTATGCAGTTCTTCCTAGGTCTTACTAACTGAAACAACTGAGGGCTGCCAGAATATTACTAGGAGCCCTGATTGCCAATATTCTTGACTGCAAAATGGAAGAGACTTTTTGGATGAGATTAAATGGAGTTTTGCAGCTAAAAGGGCCCTTATAGTTTCTAAAAGCTTGACTATATGTATTAAAATACAGAGTTTACTTTAGTTGTGCAATCAAAAACAAGACCTTGTAATTACTGAGAGCTTAATTATATGTAAAAAAGTGGTCTGAACCTATTTAAAGGATTCATATATGGCAGTTCAACTAAGCCAGTATAATTTGGGTAGTGTTACCCTTAAAAATTATAAGGTATGTGCCTCTGCAGTTACTCTATCTGGCTTTAATAGACTGGATATGTTTGCTTGCACCACTATACTGTAGAGTAAATTTTCACCTTCCCTGTGTGGATATACCTTTTGCCCCCCCACACACACCTTTTATCCTTTTACCCAGTCAGTTTCTTATGGGTCTAGGAATGAAAAAATGCACTATTCCCAAATGAAGCTAAGTAATAAACCTTCATTTTACAGCACTGAATTCGATATGGAAATCCATGAAACATTCCTACAGTTTATTTCTGCTGTATCTTTGCAGACAGGCCATTAACAGGTACTACTTTCATGCTTAGCTACTCTGAATCAATTAGTACACTTCTCATTCCTATAGAATCTTCTACATACTGTGGATGTAAAAAGTGTACACACCCCTATTAAAATGCCAGGTTTTTGTGATATAAAAAAAATGAGACCACGGTAAATCATTTCAAAACTTTTCCCACCTTTAATGTGATCTGTAACTTGTACAATTCAATTGAAAAACAAACAAATCTGTTAGGGGAAAAATTATAAAAATAAAAAAAACATACAATAAGATGGGTGCATAAGTGTGCACACCATTAAACTCATACTTTGTTGAAGCACCTTTTGATTTAATTACAGCATTCAGTCTTTGAGCTTTAAAGACATGCAGGTAGGTGTGTGTGTGTGTGCCTTCTTTGAAGGCTGGGTGCCGGGCTGGCAACTCGACACAGTAAAACTCCACTGCCAATCATTAGAGAACCGGTGATCTGCTGTGGCGACCCCTAACTGGGAAAAGGCGAAAGACTGTGTGCCAAAGCTGTTACTTGGTGCAAGTGTATGGTGTTTTGAGTTCTGCGTTTCAAACCTTTTGCCGTAGAGTTTTTTGTAGTCAGCTTTGGGTTTTCTTTGCATATATATCTATATATAGATCCCTATCAAAACATTGACATTATGGGATATTGAAATTTGATCAGCATTCTAAAACCGTGTATACAAGTTATTTTTATACGATTTTCTAGTGATTAGTAATACACAGAGTAGAAAGGTTTTATACAATCTGGTTAGGTGTTAGTAATACATATACAGTATTTTTAATGGCATTCATTGTATGGAGGGAGAAAAGACAGACAATACCTTCATAATAAACAGTTAATTTATGCACTTCAATGCATGGGAAGTGATTTAGCCTAATGGCAATTATGGAGAGAAGACAGCAAATGTCAGAGTACAGATGTAATAGTTATGTTTAGAAAATATGTGCTGTGTAATTGCAATGCATGATGCGGTCTGTAGTGACTAAGTATTGCTGAATTCTTCAGTCTGTTTTGTGATAATAGGGCTTTGCTGTACAGGAACTACACACATTTGTCCAGCATTGGTAATCTTTTATAATGGCTTGCCATGAAAAATTTCCACATTCCAACACAACTGATAATTGCAGCAGCTAACCTGTTAAGATAGCTGGTGACATGCATTGCATGTTAAATGTTGCACTACATATTGTATATCAGACTAACCACTGGTTATTATTGTCATGTTTTTTTCTGTTAGCTTACAATGCCATACGCCAATAACTAGTCAAACCACTTCATACTGGCAACAGCTTTTTCAGTTAGCAGTGTTCATTGTATCAGGAGGTGCAAACAAATAAATTTATGAAATGAATACTTTTTATAAAAAAGCAAAGTTTTTATAAAACTAAAAAGAAGCCTACTACTGACACAGCACAGCCCTTGGCAAAGTTCATCTGAAGTAGGCACAGCCTTTTTGGGGACTATCGTAAATACCAACATGCAAAAGCCACAACATGAAGGGACAAAGACACATAAACAGGTACATATACTGCTGCCCTACACTGTCAAAGATGCTATATTAATTGGTTTTGCATTACCTTGTATATTGCGAAGGATGTAAAGCCTTAAGTGTAAACACACACACACACACACACACACACACACACACACACACACACACACACACACTGTACTCTCAACTGTCCAGATTTTTGCCTAATATTTTTGGTTTTCCTCATAAAATTTTTGGGTTTCTGTCAAATCACTGAGGACTGAAATTACTATAGCAATAACCCACGCCTGGGTGTGGGTAATGCTGGATTTACCCACAGTTGGCGTGGAAACAAAGCCAACCATGGGTAAATACAGCATTACCACCAGAAGTGGTTATTGCTTATATATGACATTATTTAAGAAAAGAAACTATTACTTTTCTTAAATAATGGCATAGTATAATGCCTGTTTACTGCCCTTCCGCAGATGTCTGGCATCCGCGGCAGTTCTGATGTACTGTGCGCCTGTGCAGTACATCAGAGCTGTGGGCAAAAGCAACGGAGAAAGCAAGATCTCCTTTGCTTTTTTTTACTGTTTTGCTATGTTAAATGGGTTTAACATAGCGAGACAGCTTTAAAATAAGCAACGGAGATGTCTATTGCTTATTTTAACTGTCTCGCCATGTTAAACCCATTTAACATAGCGAACAGTAAAAAGCAACGGAGATCTTGCTTTCTCCGTTGCTTTTTAAAACCTGTCGCTATGTTAAATGGGTTTAGCATAGCGAGACAGCTTTAAAATAAGCAACGGAGATCTCCGTTGCTTATTTTAAAGCTGTCTCGCTATGTTAAACCCATTTAACATAGTGAGACAGTGTTTAAAGAGTTATACTAATGGAAAAAAGTCCGGGTGACCGGACCTTTTTCCATTAGTATAACTCTATTTACAATGTGCATGCTGGCCAATCAGCGTGCACGTTTTGGGGGGGTCATGGTATAATAAGTAATAACATTTGCATTTCAGATTTTATATCCTTCAGAAAATACATACCAACATGAATCATGTTCTAGCAACTTTCTAAATTTATAAGAGTAATATTTAAAATCTGTCCCTATTTTTGGGTCTCTGCCCACCCATTATTTTAGGCTTTGCCCAGATGTCTTGCATTAAGAGTTTCGAAGGTATCTTACACGCACACACCATTCATAGCATTGACTTGCATCATATTCAGCTCTTTTATATGGGTATCTGAAACGCATGCTTATCTTTATTTATTAAATTCAGTATTACAGTATTTTCCCTAAAGCCACACCCACAGAATTACAGAAACCATTAATGTGGAATTTGTTTGCTTATTACTCCAGAGCAAATAAGCAGCCTTTTATCTCATTTATAAAACTCTGCTTGCAACTCCAGATACAGAATCGCTAATGACACAAAAGACAATCATAAGGCCTTCTTTAGCTATGTTAGAAACCTGGGTGGAAACTCCTAGATATGCTCAGAATTAGTCCAAAATGATACAAAAATCACTGAACCCAGACATTGCCAACATACTGGCAGACAGGTTCAGTGCAAATTCTCCTAACAGGAGAAATATATATCCCACCAGAGTCTAGCCTCCCAAACATCTCAGATGCCCAGGTGAGAGCTGCTCTCTCTAAAGCAAAAAAACACAGCATGAATGGGACCGGACGGTGTCCCCGGCTGTGTGCTACACGAACTCAATGAGGAACTAAACCCACACATAAGGCTGCTGTTTAATCTTAGCCTTACTACAGGATACGTACCCAAAGAATGGCGTACGGCAACTGTGGTCCCACTCCACAAAGGTGGTGCTTCTATGGACCCTGGAAATTACCGCCCCATAAGCTTGACGAGCCTTGTCTGCAAAGCTATGGAGAGGATCATAATGGAACTCATAAATAAAGACATTGGGGACCTACAGACACTGGATCCTACCCAATTTGGCTTTGTCAAGGGCAGATCCTGCCTCTTGAACTTTGTCGACTTTTCAAACAGTCACTAAGGCCATTGATGAGGGTAAGGCAGTTCACACAGCCTACCTTGACCTAGCAAAAGCGTTTGACACAATACCCCACTCGGGCATCATAGAAAAGCTCACCAGCTTAGATGTAAACCCATATGTCACAAGATGGGTTGCAAACTGGCTCAAGGACAGAACCCACAGGGTTAGAGTTGCTGGTGCCATGTCAGACTCTAAGCCGGTCTGGCGGTGTCCCACAGGGCTCAGTCCTGGGCCCCCTCTTGTTCGGCATTTATTTTTCTGAAGTGCAGGCAAACAGGGGGATTGTGGCTGACAAAATTTGCAGATGACTGCAAACTGGGCACCATAATTGACACTCCATCAGACACAGACATCCTCCAGAGAGGTCTCATAGAAATGGATAACTGGTGCCAGAGCCATGGCCTTAAGCTAAATGCCAAAATGTATAGTCATACCCTTTGGGAAAAACAAGGTAACCCCTAATTACCACATAGGTGGTAATCCATTAAACACGGAAGAAGTAATCAGGGACCTGGGGACCCAAGTTGACAGTAACCTCTCTTTTGACACTCACATTGCCAAAGTGGTTAGGAAGACCTTCTACATTGCCCACCTGATCATGAAGGATTCACATCCAGATCAGGAGAGGTCATTGTACCCTGTACTCTTCACTTATCAGACCAATGATTGAGTACAACGCCCCATTCGGAATGTACCTTACCCGACACCTGCAGCAGTTGGAAAGACCCCAAAAGTTCCTCACCAAAAGGATAAAGGGGCTCAAACATATGTCATACGCTGCCCGACTGAAGAAACTCCAGCTCTATTCAGTCGCATACCGTCTGCTCAGAGGTGATCTGTGCCTGACATACAAGGCCATGTCCAACCCGAAATTAATGGACATGCTCCACCTCAAAAAATCCAAATCCACCAGAGCCACGAGAGCAAGAGACTTAAACCTCAACACGGATATAAATAGGGCGTGCTGGAGGGACAGATTCATCACCCAGAGACTCCCTACACTATGGAACAGAATCCCAGTCCATGTGAGGCAGAGCCCCTCACTGACTCTGTTCAAGAGAAATCTTGACGAGTGGATGGGAGATCGTAGGTTTACCCCGGGAATCATCTCTGTGTCACTGCTGGACAGAGGCACAGCAAACTAATGGGTATAGTATTCTCATCCTAAGGGGTAGTGAAAGCCACACACACTCTGGCTAGGCTTATAAATGTCCTAGGGCAGATAGCCTTGTATGAACCTATAAGAAATGGTGATGGGGGTGGCTCCATATCACCTGTGAAAGCATCACTTCTTTTAAGTACACCGATAATTTAAATACCGTAAAATTACACTCCCTGTGCCTCTGCTCATAAAGAAAAGTCAGCCAAAAACAAGAACAGTAACATGTTGTTCTAAGTTTTTATGATGTGTTTTTTGTCTTCGTCCCTAATTCTTGAGCGAAACAGTTCAGTGGTATTGGTTGGGCTGCTGGCACTGTGCGTTTCTGTCATGCCTGTACCTTGGAATAGGGCATGTGCTGCTACTGTGAGATTGCTAGAATAACAGGTTTTGCATTAGTATGTATTTTTTGAAGGATATAAAGCCTGAAACCCAAATGTCATTCATTATTCAGTGACTGTGATCCTCCGTGATTTGCCAGAAAACCACACACATTGTACGAGGAACAGACTAAAGTTAGGCAAAAGTCATGGACTTAATACAGACTCATGAGTAACTGAGAGCTATTATGGCAAATTCTGGGACATTTTTCAGAAGTGAAGGCAGCTGAGAGCTCTAATCAGTTGATCACATATTTAGCAGAAAATTGCCAAAAAGCTGTTGCTACTACTTAGCATGCTAGCATGCTGGCTACTGCCATTCTGCCATTGGTTTGGGTAGGTGCACTGCTCTTTCCTGTATACCACTTTGCTGAACTTGCATCGATAGTTGCACTCTTTTGCAAAAGGTGTCCATTAGCAGTCTGTGTAAGAGAAATGGGAGAGTACTGCTGTGGGCTTCACATTTATTCTGTTCAGAATAAATAATGCTGAAGTTGGATGTGGAGATGATATGCTAGTGATGAATGTGTTTTTGTGAATCTGATAGGACATAAGTGATGGCAGCCAGTCTGGAGCCTCGGCAGACCAGGTGCTGAAAATGTATACACTGTGTTAATGAGTAACAATGAAACTGTGCTTATCAACAGAGACAGCATCTTATTTTGCATATCTATCGGTGTGAGTGAGTATACTGTAGAGAGAAACATGGCTAGCTGTGAAGGCTTGCATCTCTAGGCAGTCTCCACAGCAAGGCAAATTCCAGTGTAAAAATGGAGTTTAGAAGCTAACAAGTAAAATTTAGTCACATTTTATAATCTGTTTTCAGTGCAATCAAACTAACTCTTACATTACTAACTCCAGCAGATAAAGTGTCAGTATATGTACCACCTTAGGAAGCATTTGGATGCATGCAGAGCTGCATTCTGCAATTATACTTGGCAGCAATGAATGTGGACTAGATAAGCGTATTGTCTCCATCTGCCAGTCTCTTATGATGTCTTTTGTGAGCCAGCTATTTAAATTTATATTTGCCCCTCACTACAGTAGCGGAAAACTAACTAATATTAAAAAAAAAAAAAAAAAACTTCAGAACTGTACTAGAAAATAATGCCATGGTTTCTGAAAGATATTGTGCTGCAGGATTAAACTTGTATTACAGAATTGTTCATCTACCACACACCAGACTGCCCATGCATTATTTGTATTTGTCTCTCTTTCTCTGTCCACAATTCCTACACAATTTGTAGTCCATCTTCCCTGTTGTATCACAAACCACTGCCCTTCCACCATGCCTTGAGGATATATAGAATATCCATTCTCCTCCTTCCCATTATGTCATTCCATTTCCAAGCTGCATTCTGTCAGGGAGTCTGTACTCAGTGTAGCAATCCATTGTTAATTTTTGGTGTGGTGCTTGGCTTTACATCCAATGTTTGCAGAGCTAGCCCACTTAAACCAAGCTAGACATCTGGATACCACACAGCCAGTAGCTTTTTAACCCAGGGCTTTGGGATTTTATGGCCAACACACACTGGATGATAGAGGTGCATAGGCCCCTTCTGTTAGCACGAGTCCCTGCTAGAGGTTTGAGTTGACAGGGTCCTCAACCCACTTAGCACCAACCAGCAAATATCCATGCCTTCTTTTTGCAGCATTAGTTTAATCAAATCACCTAGAACAAACTTACACCACTAAGTGGCTAGCCCTCATGTAACACATGGTCTGTTTTCCATATTTTTCTGTCTAGAAGGGTACTGCACACTAAAGTTTATGTCTAAAGAAATTTGAGCACCCCCCCCCCATTAAATACCACCTAGAGTCTGTGCTGCTGCCAGTGACTCCATTTAGTTTGAGTGTACTTTATCATATCTCTCAAGTTTTCCTGAGAGAGCTGTGCTTTTGAACCCAGTAACTTCCATTCTTAAGAAATAAAGGTCCTGTGTGTTTTTGGGAGGTGGGAGGAAACCCACATATACAAAGTAATAACATGGACACTCCACACAGACCATGCTCCTATATCAGGACTGAACCCTGGACCTTGTGTCTGAGATAAAGACCTTGACAATTTCACACTATAATAATAATAATTATTATTATACATGATACCATACGTGTATGTAAAATGCACACTTTTGTGTGAGTACAGTTTTTTTATGTTTTCAATTCAGCCCACTTTAAGTAGGCTGGCCTTTTTATCATTTGCAGTGGGTTCCAGAAGCATCCCCAGTGTAGTCCACGTATTGGTATTCTTGCTTACGTAACGACCATTTTAAAAGCTAAGCTGCCTTTGAACTGTTAGATCTTGGTATTTCAGGTGAATTAGTCCCTGCCTATGTGGATAGCTCTACTCCTGGATTACAGTTTTGTTAGTGCATGCACTAACTGAATGTAAAATAGAGGAGTCTGATCTGAATTGCTACTGTAACTGTCTTTTTCCAAGAACCTTTATTGTGTAGTATTCTGTGGTAAGCTAATAGAGGCTTGCTCTATGTATTGCGCATGAAAGTAAATAGGTTATTTGTTCAAAGATTGCTGTGCATACTTTTGTGTTAGTACTTTTATTCTAACAGGAAAAAAAAAAACTTGGGGGGGGCGGTCATATTTGTCTGTAACTTAAAATATGGCACTTTGTACGCTTTCAGCAAAGAACAACAGAGTGAGATGTTTTGTATTTTATTTGACCAAATTTTGTGCTTTGTTTTGTAACTCAGAGCCGGGCAACAACAATTATAAACATGGCTGAAAAAGAGGGCAGCACACGAAGGATTCTTGTGACTGGTGGCTCTGGGTTGGTTGGTAAAGCCATTGAAAGGATAGTGAATGAAGGAGAAAAGAGACCAGATGAGACCTGGATCTTCCTTTCATCCAGAGATGGTGATCTGACGTGAGTTAACGTTAGTATTATTGTTGGCACTGTTTGTGTTGGTCTTTGCTTAAACAAGAATTCATTATAATGAAAACAAGCTTTTGAAATGTTAACGCTGCTGAAACTGTGTTTTCAGTAGTCTTGTCAGTGCAGCAGTTATCATACCAGAGTAGAAGAAACTAATGTTATAGTAGTGAAATATGTATGTACAGAAAGTGTCTAATACAAGGGGACTACATTGACCAGCACCCTTCCAGTATAACAACTGCGAGATCACATGACTTGAAGAAAAGAGATCCTTTTAAACAGGAGAGGCATCCTTAACTGTAGGACTAATGCCACTGGCCTTAAGAATGCCTGGCAGATACTTCCCCAGCTGCTGAGCACCATCCCCCCATTATATTTTATGCAGCATGGTGCATAGTCTCTGCAGATCATCTTTGACATTTCTCTAGCCAGATGGCGAAAGGTGGTCCCAGGTTGTGTGTGTGTGTTTTCTTTATTATTGCTGGAAGATTGTTGGCAGAAAACTATTGATGTTGTTTCCCCATTATTCATTCTGACTCCGTCTGGCAGATTTTACTCTGCTGTTATGAATTTCCAGTTTCTTTCAGACCTAGGCCTGTTTTTATTTTCAAGAAATGTAAATGTTCTACACGTGTGCTTGTTGTGGGGAAAATTCCACACAGGTGACAAGCAGATTTGTTCTTGTACTATTTAAGAGGTGCTTGCAGGTGTCTGCTGTGCAGGAAGTTCAGTAAGGTAGGTGAATTGTTCTGATGGATGCTTTCTGCCATGGGAAAATCCTTTTGGCTAGCTGTAGTCAGAGCTGCCCTCTGTTTTACCGTTCCTGTCATAGATATGAATGGACTGGCAGACGGTGTACTGATGGTTCAGTGCAGGGGGTATGATGCCGCATCCTGTGGTCTTCACCCCAGTTCTTAAGAACAAAAATTCATTTTTGGCCTTGTCTCCTTCCCTAATTTTTCTTACACCTTTACTGCTATTGCTGGTGCTGTAGTACCACCGCTGGCCAACAGGTTATTGTCCCTGTTATTCATAGTGCCAGCTGTGGTGCTAGGGCATACATTGGTGCTGTATTCCACAATACGATGGCATTTTATGTAATTATTTAATCTGTGTCAATGCAGACTGTGTTGACACTGACTCCCTCTGTATCCAGTGGCAGTTGCTGGGTTCTCAGAGCTAGTGTCTGCATCAGCCTTTCTGGCATCAGTGCCAAGCTAGTCAGTAACATGTGGTCTTTTTTGCTTTAAATTAACTGGCTCAAGGACCTTACAAACTCTCGTTAATGTTAATAGGCTTTCACATTGTCTTCCTCTCTCTTGATTTCTAATTGCTGGAAATTCCATATCTCCAAATTTTGATGTATATTTTTTTCTTTAGCTACTAGAGCATCTGTTTTGCACACAGCCGTGTGTTGCTTATCAAGTTCCTCGTCTTATTGACCTATTTAATATTTAAATTTCCCTCATTCCTCCATAGTAGCTCAGTAACCATGGATGTGCAGTTCTTAACTCTCTCTGTGGCTAGTCTAGTTGAGATGGGTGTTCTGAGGCATTTGTAGCAGTTGCTTCATGCACACTGACAATCCACTTAATAAAAGCGGTAAAAGTATTCAAGAAGTGTAAATACACTAATGCTGGAGGCAAAACTCTCTCTAATACAACCAAAACTAAACCTATAGAGTTTGTCAATGACACTTACACCACACCTACTGCACAGGGTAAAGACAACGCATAAAGCTACTCCTGCTGAGGCACTGTCAGGTAATCTTTCTGAAACACTAAGACCTCCTGCACAGTACAGTCAAAAAAAAAGTTCCTTGGCCATCACATAAATACTCCATTAAAACACCACCCACAGCTACACATAGTAACACTGTATCCAATGCTTCCACTGCTAAGCCTTTAAGGCAAACAAGCACACAGGCAAATTTACTGGTCATTGATGATTCTATAGTGAGGCACACCAATGTCCCTCCTCATCAGACGGAGTAAGGAGAGAGTCATGGTTAGCTGCCTTTCCAGGGCTAGGATCCATCAAATCACAAAGGCACTTGGGTCATTGAACCACAGGTGCTGGTATGACTCTGTCATAGTTCATGTAAGTGTTTAATGACAGGAGAGGTACCTCCCTTGACCATATGAAATGAGGCATGATTGAGCTTGCTGATTGTGTTTCAGGCAGATATGAACCTAGCCTTGAACAGCATACTACCTTCTCAAAGGATGATGCCATGTTACCAATAGAAAATGATTGGTTTTAACAATTATCTTGGCTTCTGGTGTCAGTTCAAGGGGCATAATTTTTGACGTGGGAAGAAATGGTTGACAGAACATGCTGCTTTGTCAGAGGTGGTCTGCAGTTATCGTCTCTAGGCTTTCGGATATTGGTAAAGGACTTTTTTACATGCCAGCCTGATAAACCTACCAACTTAACTGTATCTATGAAGGAATATCTGAAGGTGATACTGCTCCATGCTAGAAATCATAACAAACTCTACTCCTGCAAGCTTTCCTTTCCCTGGAGAGTGTAGACATCTGTGTTGTAATGGAGACATGGTTTAAAGTTGTGGAGAGTACCCCAGCAATGCAAGGTTATAATGCCTTTCACACCTTTAGACCAACTATTGCACAGGAGGGAACTTAAGGTGGAAGAGTCTCTGTGTTAAAAACCAGCCCCCCCATCTAGACTAAAGTGCATGACCCAGTGGAACTCGTACATATGCAACTCACCATAAACCGGGTGTCCTACCATATCTTTGCAACCTATAGGTCCCCCTCCATGTCCCAGGAAACCCATACTACTGTCTCAATGTACATGCGTCTGTCACCGTTCATTCCAATATGATAGTCATGGGGGATCTTAACTACCCCTCTGGAGATTTTGAATCCTTTACCACTTCTAATGCACAAGCTCCGCGATTCCTAAACTTTAATACAAACATCCTGGAACCGTTTGTGCATTCTCCTACCAGGGGTACCAGTAGCTTGACTTTGACCTCCCATGTTTGCGAGTACAGTACTTATTTACAAAATCTTTAAGCAGCCATGTTGATGGCTGTATAGAGCGAGCTGTGCCCACTCGTGTGAAGAATAAGGCAAACTCAAGAGACAAGCCACCCTGGTGAAATCGCAGTATCAATCGGTGATACAATAAAAGAAAAAAATCTTGGCCAAATGTAGGAGGAATAAAGCTATGCATACTAAAAGCCCCCTGACCAATCTAAATGGGTAGCTAAGATGGTTAATTAATACTTCAAAGGCTAAATTTGAAGATAAAAATAGCCTCTCAGGCAAAGGACAACCGGAAGGATTTCTACAGCTTTGTCTGAAACCTCAGGGAATCTACACAACAATGTGCAGAACTTTTATTGTAATGGCATCGCCCACACTGAACCAGAGGCCATTGCCAATTATTTGGTCGACAGCTTCATCTCAAACCCCCCCCCCCCCCAGTAGTCCAAAGGATTGCCACATACCACAATTCCCCCAACCCATTACTAGGAAACAGGTCATCAGTGCACTTTCCAAGGCCAAAACACTGCATCAATGGGCCTCTAACATCCAGAGATGTTTAATAAATAGCATGAAACATGACATCTCTGGTCCACTTGAATCACTTTTCAGTTGGTACCTTCAGTCAGGTTTTGTGCCCAAGAAATGGAAGATGGCTGCTGGCATTCCCCTACACAGATGAGGTCCAACCACTGACATGGGTAACTATAGGCCCATAAGTCTTACCAGCCTCATTGTAAGGCCATGGAAAGGATCATCATGGACATGAGAAATGAGAGGTCTAACCATTAATCTGGGTAACTACAGGACCATAGGTCTTACCAGCCTCATATGTAAGGCCATGGAAAGAATTGTGATGGATATGTGAAATGAGGACACGGGTAACCTGCAAATGCTTTACCCATCACAGTTCAGCTTTGATGAAAGAAGGTCATGTCTATTAAAAATGGTGGACTGTTTTGAGATGGCCACCAAAGCACTGGATGAAGGTAAGACTGTGCACACAGCTTACCTTGACCTGGCCAAGGCTTTTGTTAAAAAAAAATCCCACTTGAGTGTTATAGCCAAGCTCACTAATTTAGGTATAAACCCTTTTATCACCTTCCGGATGGCCAGCTGGCTCATTGATAGGACCCAGGAGGTCAAAATAGATGAGTCCACTTCCACCACGGAACGGGTTATATGCTGCATTGGATATAACAGACGCCCAGCTTTCAAAACTTCAGGGCACCTTCCAAGAGCCCAAATCTGTAGTCGGCTCAGGTTAAAAAGACAAATTTGGGCAACAAACCCTTTCCTGCTTCTGAAGAGACTGTTCCCTATCGGACTTCAAAGGATTGACAGTCTGCTTGTGCTATTTCATTGTGGGCAAGATAAATTCCCTTTGGGGAAACATTCCACATATTACTTTTAATGTTCTAATGTGCTTTCCTGTGTGGGAAAGTACATTTTAAGTTAGGAGTATGTGTTTTCATTGAATGTGATGTGACTTTGCTGTACTTTTTAAAAGGGGGAGAGCATTTTTGTGTTTGGCAGTTTAAAAGTTGATTTAAATATTCTAAAACTTTCTCCTGTGGAGAAACCTGTGTTTTAAATTACTTTTTAGGTCTGATAGTGTTAGTGTTTTTTTTTTGACACTGCTTTTAATTGACAACAGTGAATTTGTGCTATTTTTGAAATTTCACTGGCTTGTGTTGCCGTGACACCATTTTTGGCTTTACCATGGAACAAACTACTGTTCCCATGGTTGGCCTTCTTCCAGCCACAAAAAGAAAGTTAACTAAACAGTCTTTGCCACCACAACTGGCTAGCATTTTGCTGCAGCCACAGGTGGGTGACTTTGCTATGGCCAAATCTGGTTCCTCAGACATTTATCTTCCTCAGATCACACTGGTGTTGCCCATACAGCTACTATGGATTGGGGGGCTAGCCATGTCCTCTGCAGCTGTCGGGGTTCACTTTTCTTGGTGTTGAGAGAAGAACCGAGAAGGTGGCCCTGCTTAACCAGAATGTTTGGACCATCCCTGGGGAAGCTATAGCTGACATTAAAAATCATGTTTGTCCTAATTTTGCTGTCGGAAAGAAAGAGCATGTATTTACTCCTCAAATTTATTTGGATAGGAGTAGTTTACTGGGACTGGCTCAGGTTTAATTCTGGCTATGGATCCTCCTTGCAAAGTCGTTTCTGGTAAAAGAGAGGGATGCCTCTTTTTCTGAAGAGTTTCAAAATTCTGAATCCGAACAGGAAGATAACAGGGTTGTAGTTGGGGTTTTCCCCTGGCTTTCTGATTCAGACTCTTGGGAGAGCTTATTTTCTGATTTCTCCCTGTGAGGGTTTCTGTTTCTCTGAGACTGTTGCTAGAATGCCCCAGGTGTTTTCATTGGGCGGACACTGAGGTTTCCAGTACTTCAGAAAATACTATGAGCTGTTGCAGAAGGATTTTCCGGAGCCAACACCCATTCCTCCTATCTTATCTACTTTACAGACAGTAAGACACACATCCTTATCAGCCAGCTGTCCCTAAAATGGCAAATAGGATGTGTAAAGTTCCTTAGTCTGTTAAATTTTTATACACTATTCCCAAACCTGACACAGCAACTATGGCCTTAGTTGACTGTACTACTGGTAAGCACTTAGTTTTTCCAATCCTAATCTTTCTAAAAAGATGGCAAAATTGTTGATGGGTATAGGGAAGATAATGTATACTTCTGCAACTTTTGGGTTTTAGAATTTTAAATAGTCAAGCTCGTATGTTAGTTTGTTCTGACATATTGTGAAAGTATGAGGAATAACAAGAAAAAACAACTTCGGTACAGAGACATGGCCGACATAAAAGAAAACCTGTTTAATAAATCGGTTAGCGCTTTCACACCCAGATACTACTTCAGACCAATCGGCGAAAGGAGTCAAACACACTTTTATAGTTGAACTCGGTTACATATTAGCTAATGAAACAACATTCCATTAAGACATACTTATGTTCAAGAACCCTTACCTCTTAGTGAAGGAGCTCCATAGATTTTAAAATGGGCTTCTAAGAAACCCTTCCATTCAGCCCGGGAAATTTATCTGCCTGCAGGTTAATTATCTACCACAATTCCCTTCTCTCAGTATAATTCCTAAATTCACCTTGACGTGAGCTCTCACCATTTCCACTACGATAGATTTAAAGCTATGTGAAGGCCGACACTACAATGCATGTTTAGCTAGAGCACTGCTTGTCTCCCACCCGGGTGTTGTAAAGATGCTTCCCTCATCCTCTCAAAAAGAGAACGATTAGTTTTACCTATGTAAAAACTCTTGCACACTTTGCAAGAGGGAAGGTAAACTATGTTTGATGTATGACAGTCAGCTGACGCTCTACGTAATGCCTGTGGAGGGGTGAATAAATACATTACATGTATTATTGTACATGCAGAAGTTAAATCTGTAGCATCTCCTTGTACCCTGTGTACCATGACAAGCAACTGTAAACACATGATTAGTTCTATAACACAACTGTCTCTACGTCATGTTCTTATACCTAATATGCGGTCAGTCTCCTACTACATTTCCAATCAAATTGTCTATCTAGAGGATAGATCAATTGAACTTGATGACTCTACGTATCACCTGTGTGACACTACTGTAATACAGCGTGATAGGTGCAGTTTTCCAATCTAGCACCCTGGGTCCCCCAGAAGTCGCATCACCCCCCCCCCATGGTCCTAAATGCTTCAGAAAAATAAGGTCTTGCCCTCTCAGTTCATAAACTCACTGCTTCCCTACATGCATTGTCTATTTATTTGGGTCTATATCCCCCTCTCCTCAAAATCTCAAGGTAGAAAAATCTCTTAAAAAAAAAAAAAAAAAAAAAAATTAGGCAACCATTGAAATAGTGGAATGACCAGATATCAACAATCAAATAGCAAGACAATTATCAAATGATTATGTAAACAATCCTGTATAAGGGAGCAAACAGTTTTTTGTCAGTGTAACATGTTCTTCAGTAATCAGTGCATAAACTGCCATATCTGATAGCATCCTATTAATCATCTCTGTAATAAGAGTAATCTGGAACAACTACAGCCTCTCCCTTATTAGCTGATGTAATAACTATATCCGTATTGCACAATTCCAACAATGCTTCTCTTTTGGCCTTAAGAGCAATTTTTATAATGTAACTAAGTCGTATTAGTTTCAGGAAAATGTTAAACAAAATTAAAAACTCGCACTTTCTACAAAAAGTTTCCAAAACCGGATGCAATGATGGCTGAAAGACACTAGGTTTCCAAAAATTAGAATAGCCAGACTCAACAGAAATATTTTCAGCATCACATTCCAAGCAAATAATCTGAAGTCAACAACAATGTCAGTAAAATCTGATGCCTGCACTGGTATAAAAGATAGACCACATTCCAATAAAGAAATTTAAGTACATGTCAAATGCTTACTGGAAATGTTCAAAACTATGGACTTTTGCTCGTTGCAGAAAATGCTTTGGTGCCAATGACTGTAGTACCTTTGTAGGCTGCTGCCCTGAGTGATCTGTCCTTGTCCTTCATATCCATTTGCTTGATTGGTAAAGGGAAGGGAAGAACAGGATAATCCTGCTGCAAAGAACTCTGCTGTGAGAAAGTATGAGGAATGTTTTATCTACAGGTTCTTCTTATGAAGACAAATCTGCTTTTAAATAACTTAGTTTCTTCTATTGCACTCTTTGAGGTTTGCTTGGCTGAATTCCAGGAACCTTCCAGATGAAAGCATCTAGATCCAAGGAAGTTATTGTTCCACTGCATTTGGCCTTCATCAGACCTATTATCAATATCCCCCTTTGGTGTGTACCTCGCCAGGTGTATCCAATAAATGGAACATCCACAGAGGTTCCTCACTAAAAGAATACAGGGCGTAAGTAAAAATGTTCTATGCAGACAGCCTTAAGGCCCTATCCCTGTATTCTGCCTCCTACAGGCTGTTGAGGGGAGAGCTATGCCTGGTATACAGGGCATTATCAGACCCCACTCTGATGGATCTCCTGCACATCAACAAAACAAACAGCACCAGAATTCTTCATTCTAAAGACTTAACCCTTGCCTGTGATATAAATAGGACCTGCTGGAGAGACTGGTATGTATCCTAGAGACTACCCTGTCTCTGGAACAGGCTACCCATCCATGTGAAGCCGAGTTCCTCCTAACCCAATTAATCTATAACTTGGACAACTGGAAGGGGAACAGGAAATTCATCCAATGTTTGGCACCTATATCTAATGGCAGGCATTCTGTAAATGGTTGTCTCCCAGGCCCCTGATTGTAAATGGTTCAACTACCAGGCCCCTGCTTACACTTTTATCAAGGGTACCAGAACTTTAGAACTTGCCAGAGATTCGGAATGCATGGCTAGGCCTAAAAAAGCCCATGTTGTATTTAGCCATTAAATGCCTATGATGTAAAAATGAGATTTTAAATTCTTCTTTGGATAGAGATTAATGTTGGGTCCCTGTCCTGCAAAGGTGGTGAAATGGGCTGGCTGAACCAGGGAATCCATAAGATTTTTCAGGGGTTTTTTTGCCAAAACTGGATAAGGAGAAAGGAAATCCCTTGGATATTTGGAAAAATAAAACGGAATAAAAAGTCTCAACAGAGTTCCGGTAAGCAGACATTTAAGATGTGGCAAGGAGGTTTCAAAAAGAAGTCTGAAACCTCCCAAAAACAAAGGACAGTCAAATAGTCTGGCTGTTCAAGAGTCCTTGTGACCCCCTCCCACCCTGCCTCCTTTTCTCTTACAGAAAGTTTGAATTTACATTTTGTCTTTTGCAACAGCTTGTTTCTGACAGATGGGCTCTGAAAATCCTTCATCGGGGTTAAAGATGGCAATGGGTGGAAATTCCTCCTTTTCTAGGGGGGGGGGGGATCATTCCTCATTCCGCAGATTCAACTTTTTTGTTTCCACCTGTTCTTTATCACATGATGTCCCAAGGAGTGATAGAACCAGTCCCTCCTTCCTAGGTGGGAAAGGGGTTTTATTCAAGGATGTTCCTAATGCCAAACAAAGAAAATGCTCGGAGGCCAGTTCTGAATCTTTCTGTCCTAATTCTGTTTGTGATAATGCCTAATTTTAAAAAGGTGTCACTTCACAACCGTGTTACGTATTCTAACTCTTTCAAGTTTCCTGGTGTAACTAGACTTAAAAGATACATATTCTCACATCAATATTCTTCCCGACTTCAGGAGTTTCCTAAAGTTTTGTGTGTCTGGATCACGCTATCGGTTCTCTGCCTTACCCTTTGGACTATCCATTGCAACAAGTGTACACAGACTGTCTAGCTCCAACTGTATCCATATTTTTCCATATTTATGACTTGTTTATCTTTGCAGAACCTTTTTCAAAGTGTCAGGAATCTCTTGCTTGGATGAGAGATCTCTTGCACAAATTGGGATTCCAAGAAAACCTTCAGCAGTTTTTATTTACTCCCTCACACAGGATTGTGTTTCTGGGATGTCAGCTAGACGCCTCAGTTCTAAAGAGTTTTTTTCCACAGGAGGAGAAAAAAAAAAGATCTTTATCTAGATCTGTTTTCTACTCAGACTTCTGTCACTGCAAAGGAGTACTTTCATGATTTTGGGTCCCTTGGCAGCTATGATTTTTATGATTTCCCTGACAAAACTCCACATGAGACAGCTACAGTGGTATCTGAAATCTCTTTGGTCCCAGCATCAACACCCTTTATGTTCTCAGATCCCAGTACTTAAAGTTGTCAGAAGAGAAATATTTGGGTGGAATCAATAGATATCTTAAATCCAGGTCTTCCCTTCTTCCTATATCTAGGACCTCTTCAAGTGGTTACAGGCAATACCACAGTTATGTGGTACTTCAGTAAGCAAGGGGGGCTAAGTTGTATCCCTTTGCAGACTAACCATGTTAGCTTGGGATATAGCTTCCCAGCATAATCTCACTCTACAGGCATCCTACAATTCCATCCGAGCAAAACTGTATGGTACACAGGCTGAGCAGGACCAGTGCAGACCCTCATTAATGGAAAGTAGATCGAGTGTTTTTCCAAACTTTGATCCATATGTGGAGAGAACTTCAAGTAGACTTCTTTACCATCTCTCTGAACAATCAACTGGCAAAGTTATGTTCCAGGACTATTCAAGAGGGCCTGAAAAATGGATGCCTTTTCTTTTCTTTGGGCAGGCAGGTATACCCATGTATACCTTTCCATTAATATCCATAGTACCTGTGAAAATTCAGAAGGAATCCCCCCCAAGAACATTGGTGACTTCCTTCTGACCAAGGCAGCCCTAGTTCTCCCTTTTTTGGAAATGGTCAGGGAAAATTACCACAAGTTTCCTCACATAATGGACCTACTCACATAAGAACAGGGGTATTTGATGCAACCTGATTTCAGTCATCTTCTTCAGTTGACTGCCTGAATTGGTAGGGTTTTGATTCCTTTAGGTACCTTTTTTTTTTTTTTTTTTTGAGGACATGCAGTAGGTTCTAATGGAGGCAAAAAAAAGCCTGCTACTGGGAGATCATTAGCGTATGGAAAAGATTTTCTTGTTGGTGAATACAATATCACCAATATCCAGTCAGGGCTACTTGTTCTCTGGTCTTTTGTGACTTCCTATCCTATGGCCTTTCTTATTTGTTTATAAAGGTTCATTTATCAGCCATTTCAGCATATCTTTCCATGGATCCTCCTCTTTCAAGGCAGCGTCATGTCAAAATGTTTTTGAAAGTAATTTTGCATAGAAGGCCTCCAAATAAACTGATGTCCCCTCCTTGGGATCTTAATTTTGTATTAAAGAAGCTAACACTTGCTCCATTTGAACCAGGTAATATGGCTGACTTCAGGTTTTTAACATGGAAAACAATTTTACTGATTGCTTTGACCTCTGCAAGATTTCTGAGTTGTAAGCACTTATGGTAATCAATGTAAAATTGTAATTTTGCTAATGTGCTTTTTGAGCTTTTCTCCCCGGGCCTCCACTGAAAATGGGTGCATGCCCATTCAGATTTTCCCGGTACTCAAATGTCAAATAAAAATATAAGTAAATGGTGAGTCAACTCTACCTCATTTTCTATAGGGACAGGATTTATTAGAGAACTAATCCTCCTTTTATGCTTAAAGTGGTGTCCGAGTTTACTTTAAGCCAAACTATCCATCTCCCTGTTTTTCTTTCTTAATTCTAAAAATGAAGGAGAAAGGATACTCCATACTTTGGATGTCTAAAGGCAACTACGATCTTATCTTGACAGAACTAAATCTTTCAGTTCTTGGGCTCAATTGTTCACATCTCTTAAAAGTAAAAAGAAGGGACAGCCTGTGTCAAAACAGACCCTTTCCAAAAGGTTGCCTTAGGCTATAACCTTTTTGTTATTCTCACCATGACAAATCTTTTCCAGGCAGGGTTAAGGCGGTCTCTGCTAGTCCCTTGGCTTCATCTTTGATTTTGGGAAAAGCTGAATTCTAGTAGTTATCTAGAAGTTGCTGCTTGGCCCTCTGTACATACTTTTACAAAAGCTCTATGAGCTAGATTCCCTCCCTAGGTCTCAAACCAGGTTTGTTAGGACCATT
The DNA here is from genome assembly GCF_019279795.1 of Protopterus annectens. Lineage (NCBI taxonomy): Eukaryota > Metazoa > Chordata > Ceratodontiformes > Protopteridae > Protopterus > Protopterus annectens. The sequence goes on along the minus strand of NC_056732.1, from coordinate 1,266,627,119 downwards.
CTCCAGGATTTCCTTGACCCTTCTCCTTCCTCCTCCCAAATATAGTTAGCTGTGTTGATTTAGCTATATAGCTAAGGCTACTCCAGCAGTGATGAGTTCAACTGTACTATTTTCTTCATTTTTATTATAACAGTAAACATTTAAATGATCACTGCTGCAGTAGCAGTTCCCTCCCTCTGTTGCACTTGTGTTGTTGTGTTTTTATTTATTTATTTTTTATCAAAGTGTGGACACTTATTTTTCATTATTTCTAGCATTCTCCTTTCTGAGCTTAACCTTCCTGTCCCTGGTGGTAGGAAAGCTCTGAAGGACTTCATACTTGAACTTCTCTTTTAGTCCGATCAGCTCCAGCTGCTAGACAGTTTTGGGCAGGTGGAAGGTGCCCTGGAGTTTTGTCAGCTGGCCGGCTGTAATATCCTTTATTAGGATATAACCCCATATAGCTAAGGCTACTGCAGCAGTGATCATTCGAACATCTACTGTTACAGTATGTTCTTCTTACACGACTGTACTTTTCTTCCATTTCTCAGGTTTATGATGGTGTATATAATGACATCCAGGGCTGTTGCCACTGGTACTGTGTTGAGGTGGTTCTTAAAACCTCCAATATGATGTAAAAAATAAGTTACACCTTTGTGTACGGTTTGTCTGTTTAGGTTATCCAAAAATGTGATGAGAGTGGTAAGCTGATATAGTGAGTGTCTGATTTTCAGCTCTTCTTTAAATTTTCCAGTATTTTTCTGCTCCTTTGTCCAGTTTTGGCAAGAAACAAAATGGATTGGTCTCGGCAAAATGCTGGTAAGCAGATGTTTAAAAGTTACTTGTTTCCATTGTTCTCCATCCAGATTTCAGACATTTCCTAATGTTTTTGTGCATCTGGATCTCATTGTCCATTTCCTGCCCTACCCATTGGGCTATCCACTGCTCAAAGGGTATTCCCAAAGTGTCCAGCTGCAGTTGTGGCACACTGTAGGCTACAGGCTGTCATAATTTTTCCACATTTAGACAACTCTCTTATCTTTGCAGAGTATTTTTTGAAGTGTCAGGAATCTCTTACTTGGTTCATAGATTGGTACTAGGCTATCGGCCCTAGGGCCTATACAACCCTAGCCATAACAATTCCCTGGACATTTCTTCCCATAATATTTACTTCCCTGGATCCCTGTGTAGCAGGGCAACTGACATGATCCCCGGGGTGAATTTCCTGTCGCTCATCCAATCATCAAGGTTCCTTTTGAAGAGGACCAAGGAGGCGCTCTGCTTGACATCTATGGGCAATCTGTTCCATAGTATGGGGAGTCTCTTGGTCAGGAACTTATTTCTCCAGCATGTTTTATTCATTGTAATGACAAGGTTTATATCCCTTGAGCGTGTGGCTCTGAGGGATTGGGATTTCTTTAAGTGGAACATGTCCAACAGCTCAGGGTTTGACATGGCCTTGTATGTTAAGCAGAGATCGCCTCTGAGTAGATGATATGCCACAGAGCATAGCTGGAGGTTTTTTAAACAGTCAGCATATGGCATCTGCTTTAGGCCTGTGATTCTTTTAGTGAGGTATTTGAGGCTTTTACAGCTGTTGCAGATGTCTTGTGAGGTACATACCAAAAGGGGGCGACAGATCTGTCGACTGGGATTCTAAGAAAGCATTCAGAAAACTTTTTTACTCTATCACACAGGATTGAGTTCTGGGGTGTCTACTAGACACATACAGTATACAATGGGGATGTTAGAAAGTTATATGTCAAAAATCCCAGAGTGGCCAGATTCTTTACTATCCCTAAAATACACAAAAACCTCATGAATCCACCCGGACGCCCCATAGTTTCGGGGAAAGGTAGTTACTTACAGAATGTAGGTATATTTTTGGATTCCTTATTAAAGGGTTACTTAGAAAGGGTACAATCTCATGTTAAGAACAGTGAAGAGGTGTGTTCTAAGGTTAGTAATATAGCATGGGGTAAAGATTTCTACTGGGCTAGTGTAGACGTTAAATCTTTATACACTAGCATTAACAGGTTCCACGGTTTAAAAGCAGTGGAAAAAATGTTAGGGGATGGACCCAGAACATTTTTTATCATCAGTTTGTTGGACTTTTGTCTCACGCACAATTGTTTTGAGTTTGAGGGTAAGCATTTTTTGCAAAAAGAGGGTACAGCTATGGGGGCGGCCTTTGCGCCCTCATATGCTATTTTATTCATGGCCCATTTTGAAAACAGTTATATTTATCCCTCTCTTTTTTACAAAAGCAAGGTTGTCAAATATATGAGGTTTATTGATGACCTTTTATTTTTGTGCAGTGGTGTACCTGAGGAATTCGAAAATTTTGTTTCGGAAATGAAGCAAAATAATTGGGGTTTGGATTTCACTTACACCATAGGGGGCAGAAGTATCCATTACTTGGATGTAGAAATTTATGTGAGCCATGGTGATAAAATTCAGTACAAACCTCATTATAAGAAGACTGCAGCTGAAAATTTTCTCCACGCCTCTAGCATGCACAGTGACTCTTTGATAAGTTCTTTGCCATTTGGTGAGTTCAAAAGAATAGGTAGGCATATTTCAGAGAAAAATCTGATTCCTAAAGAATTTAATAAGGTGGAAGGAAAGTTGATAGAGAGAGGATACTCTGTTCTGAGTGTAAAAAAAGCCAGAAGAAGGGTGGAGAATGAGTTGGGTCTTACCAAAAGGTCCGGTAATAGGGTTAGATTTAGGGGGATAGGGCACTCTGGAAATTTTGAAATTTATGATGAAAATCGTGGTGGGATCAAGGATTTAAATGAAAAAATATTCTTTGTAACCAGATTTTCCCATTTTTCTCAAATATTGAAGGGATTAGTGGATAGATTTTGGCCCATCATTTATGAAGATGAGAAGATAGGAAAACTTTTTCCGTCAAGGGTGACCTTTTCATACAAGAGATATTTTAATCTCAGGGAAATCTTGAATTTCAGAAAGAATGGTAGAGTGGGTGAAGATGACAGAAAGGGAACATTCAGGTGCGGAAAATGTAAGGTGTGTAAGTGGGTTAGGAACTTGGATGGTTCCAAAATCAATGGGGTCAAATACAATGCCACTGAATTTTATGATTGCAATTCAACAGGGGTTGTGTATATCATAGGATGTGGCTGTGAGAGACAAATTTGGTACATAGGACAAAGAAGGGTTAAATTAAGGATTTTGGAACACCTAGGAGATATAAGGCATAAGAGGTTAGAGAGCCCAGTAGGAAAACATTTTTTCGATAATCATGGGGGGGTTCCAGATGGTTTTGTATTCAGTGTTTTAGGTAGACCCAATGTATATGGTAATGAGGCTCTTTTTCGTGAGAAATTACTTTTGATGGAGACTAGGTTCATTCTTAATTTAAAAACCATGTTTCCAAATGGAATGAATATGGAGGTGTAATGTACTTTTTCCATGTAATTTTTCCATATATTTCCCAATATTTAGGAAAAGGGACTGCTTGTAAGGGTCATTTCAAATGAATAATATGTATATATTTTTTATAATAGTATTCATATTTATGTATACATTATTTAAAAAAAGTATTCATGAATTGAGGGTTATTTATTCTCCAGTTAATATGTTGTACAGTTTTGAGTAAAGAAAAAATGCCAAATTTGTTTTATTAAAATAATAAGTAAAAAGAGAGCACATAGTGAATTTAATTGTTTAATTGGGGGATGGTGCATCAATAATTTAATTAAAAAAAATTTGTATAAAAATGGGTGGAGTGTTATGTAAAATGTATTCCAGGAGAAGGCGAAGGCCGAGGTACCAGAATTAAAAAATTCAACTTGCAGCAGTTGGTGTTCTCCTTTTGTATATTGTATGCTTGACTGGTGAAGGAGTGGAGGAATTGTGTCTTTGTGTCTACTAGACACCTCAGTTTAAAGTGGTTTTCTTCTACTGGGAAAACAAGATATTTTTTTTTTTTTTTTTTTTTGCAGAAAACAGAGGAAAAACAAACAGTAAATGCTATAAATGCTTTTAAACGGCTAGTGCACTTGAGTGTGTTAGCCTACAGGTAAAATTAAGCAACAAATAACTTTTTTAAAGGTGCAAAACAGTTAATCAACACAAAAACAGTTTAAATAGAATGCAGAGCTGTATAAACAGGCGAAAATGCAGTCGCTAAGCCGTAAAGAATAAAAAAGCCAGAAAAAAAATACTTAAATCAGGAAAAAGTCACTCTTTTGCTCTCTGCTGCTTGTAGAACTCTGCAGGACACCACAAGGAGTGGTGCTGAGTTGAATATAAGCGAAAAAGCGCGCTAAAGCGGCTTTATTACAGGGGACTGAAAAGAGCTAGGAATTGACCCAAAATGGCCAATAGACTACAAGTTTCTGGCTGGAACCACTCCTCTAGGGACAAATAGGCTGCTCAGTGCTCCCCACTCCCACTGGTGACCAAAGACGCTTCCTTTTATCCAAATAAGGGTATGGAATAGCACAGGAACCAAGACAAAGCCCAGAGATCAGCAAACTCTGAAGACTGGACTATTCTAGTTCAGTAAGGTGGGAAAACAAGATTTGTTTTTTGTTTTTTTTTTGCAGAAAACAGAGGAAAAACAGACAGTAAATGGTATAAATGCTTTTAAACGGCTAGCGCACTTGAGTTTGTTAGCCTACAGGTAAAATTAAGCAACAAATAACTTTTTAAAAGTGCAAAACAGTTAATCAACAAAAAAACAGTTTAAATAGAATGCAGAGCTGTATAAACAGGTGAAAATGCAGTCGCTAAGCAGTAAATAATCAAAAAGCCAGAAAAAAATACTTAAATCAGTTATAGCAAATACAGTTATAACAAATGCTCTGAAATATACTGTGCGTTTCCAAAATGTTTGAGAAGGACAGTCAGAACACAAGAAGGTTCAGGCGAAAGAGAAAAAAAAAAGTTTTGTTTTACTTTTTGAAAGGGAAAAAGGAGGAACAGAAGACCTTATCAAATGTTCTCTCTGTATTAGGCAGAATGAGCTAATGACACTAGACTGGGAGGTGTGTCACAGTAGGGGCGGACAAAATAGCCTACAGACAGCAAGCACTAGAGAGACAAATGAAAGTTTTTAAACAGATAAGGATTTGTGAAGATACTGAATAGACAAAGTGCTTTATATATATTAAATTTTAAAAACAGTAATCTGTAAAAATAATCAAAAAAAAATCAAGATAGTTATATTTTGAGCTCAGTTGCGGTCAACAACTTCTCCAGTCTGCACTGTG